>NW_027110474.1:424294-479594 GCF_000696795.3 Halyomorpha halys
TCTCTATTATCTAGGTTAGAGAAATTTTAATGTGTTTTTGATTTAATTTAATTTGCCACTTTCAAGGTCATCTAATTCCTCATTATATATTTTTTAATTCATCCTCATTATCTTTTTACCCCACTGCAAAAATTAAGTATCCACTTGAGGCAAAATATTATATGTATAATAATATATAATATGTATTATATTAAATATACTATACTAAATGCAGTAGTTTCAATACATGACTCTCAAATGGATTAAGGCCTGTAAAGATATCGAGACTCCTATGTCACAAGTGGAAGTGTTCATTCTCTTGTTATTTTATATTAGAATTATCAGGTTTTTCATCAAAACCAATATGTCACAAATGGTTAGTTTGCAATATTATTACATAAAAATACTATTTAAAAAAATTTGTAAGTACAAATAATTTATAAAATGACTCAATCTAATTAATTTGTTTGTATTAGATTATAAATTTTTATGTTATCAACTTAAATATTTTTATAATTTATCTTTTGCTGACCGCAATTACATAAAGATTTAATAGTATAACTTAATAATGTTGTTTGTGTAAAAGTTTAAGTTATGTTGAAGATATATTATAAATTTATAAGTATATATTATAATTACAGAATCTGAATAGATATATATTAATGTTCAATTACCTGTGATAACTGTTTTCAATTCTCTCTGGTAACCAGTTACAAATAAATAAAAATCTTAAATTGACTGTAATTAATTTGAATTAATTTAAAATTGAACCTCATTACTTTATTGAATAATACAATGCTACAAATTATCATCCTTCAGGATATAAGGAGCAAGAATTCTGAGAGGTAACTAGAAAGTAAAATTTTGATGAAATAGGTATTAATCAAATCCAATTCATATAATTAAGAAGCGTTTAGGCGCAGTCATCAGAGAAAAGTGTAATATTTGTTTTAATCCTTTAATTTAGTGTTTTCATTTAGTTTTGTTGTTCCATAATTATAGGTAAACAAAGTATAAATTCTACAGTTATTGAAACCAGAGAACATCTTCAACATAATGATTATAACTAGTAAGATTTTGACAATGACCAATACTTATTTATTTCATGATTAAGCAATAGTTAAAATAAAGCTACCTAGAGGCATAGGAGTAGTTAAACATATCTACTTTTTTTTATATATACTTCAAAGTTGTATCACCTAGGTGGCAAGAAGGTTCTGGAGAGTTAATATATTGGTCTTGGTCAAGGTGATGAGTCCAAAAGATTGAGAGTAATACATCCCAAGGCAACTTCTTAGTTACACCTCAAGTCATCAATATCTCCACCAATTAATACAAGTATGATCCACTTGATATGAATTCATTTAATACGTATAATATAGTAGAAAAAAGTTTTTCAACAAGAAATAAAAAGCTGACCCTTTAACTTAGTCAAATCTATTTTATGAAGCAGTAAAAATGGATAGGTCATAATAACTTCATCATCCTCCACCTGATTTCAGTTAACCACTGACCTGGCCTGATAAAATAGCAAAGCAACTCTTATAGGAAAACGCCATACATATACCAGAACATGAAGAAATGGAAAAAAAGAAAATGGAGGTGCACACGATATTTCTGAGAAAATGCCTGTTGTTTCCTCAAATTGAATGCTAGTTATGGTACTCCCAGAATATGAGAAACAGAGGACTTTGAAGAGAGACAAAAGAGATGGGGATTACAGCCCCTTGCTGCAAAATTATTTAATACTGAAAATAAATAATTTTTTTATGATTTTAGAATAAGTATCACAATGTTGGTTTTTAATAAACAAACTATTTTTAGGTACAAAATAAGTTTTACTTATTAATTTTCTATCTTTTTGGTTTTTAAAACAGTTTTACCAAAACCATATACAGCAAAAATAATTTTTAATGATGTGTTTATTGTTGACCATAGATTCAATATAAGGAAAAGATAGTCGAGGACACAGTAAGTGGATGAGTAATAAACTCAAATAACTGAGACTTATTTTATTTTTGCTGACATTTTTGTCTAAATTTCAAGATTTTATTAGGGATACAAAACAGGATGAAATAATAACCAAAATAGAATATAAATTAATAAAAATATATGTATATTTTATATACACAATACATAAAGGAATCAAGAAAATAAATTATAATATAAGAAAGTAACATATAATATTAGAATTGGAAGAATACATTTCAAGAAAATAACAAAAAAAAAAAATTAAATATAAGAAAATGAAAGAACAAACAAAAATTATTTTTTCATATTATCAGTGTTTGTTATATTTTTGTGAACATTCTTACTATTCCAGTATTATCTTATACCTTCTTATATAATTATTTGTTATGTTCTTAATTTCTTGTTATAATAATAATGTTCTTTATTTATTCTGGAAAAAGTTCCTTTAGAATAATACAAGAGGCATTGATTAAGGGCTTTAGTATCTTGGAGTAAAATACAGCAATTATTCATGAAGAATAATTAATTCAGTACCATTTCTTGATTTTCAACTATTTCGAGTTTTCCATCTTACGTAATATTACATTTCTTCAATTACCTACTTTGTTTTCTGCTTTGAGCATGAGGATTGTGATCACCATTCATTGTATAAACAAATATCAACAATAAGGTATAACCTCTTAGCACTCCTGTTAACAGCAGTATAATACTCCAAGGAGCAAAATAGATAACTTTGAAGATATTTTGTTTTTAATAATAGAAATTTTTTTCAGGAATAAATCTTAAAATTCTATTTCATCTATACCTTGTCTAAACTATAGTCAATGTTATCCACAAGTGGGAAGACTTCATGCTAACAATCTGAAATGCTAAGATAAATTGGGTGTGTCACTACTTTATGCTCCTATTTATGGTTTTTCTCAAGGATAGTATTAATTCTTACAAAAATTATAATTTACATCTGTATAAGCAGGACTAAATGAAGGACTAGAAGCTTTCTGAATAATAAAATTAATTGAAATAATATAAATAAACAAAATAATAGGTAGTTAGTCATATAATAGGTTTCTGACACAAACAAGTTTAAGCTGAAGAGTTCTATTTATATAAACAAGAGAAAAAAAAATCAATGTTCCACACCTTTTTTTTCTAATTAAAGTTACTTGATTACAAGAGTAGTAGAAAGTATAAACAAAAATAAACTATGACTTAACAGACCCAAGTTAGCTTTAACTCAAATTTTCCTAGACCAACAATAATATAGGTCAACCTCTAATTTTATGAGACATAATTTCAGAAAAAAACAAACTCAACCTCTTTTGAGTCCAATACAGTGTGCAATGTATGTACCTAATTTTATGAATTGGTTTAGCCTAAGCAGAATTCAGAAATTCTCCATAAAATCCTATTTTGTTCCATTGATGAGACCCATAATAATTGTCTATTAAGTTCTGAGGGGATTGATTGTCAGCAGTCTGCTATATTGTTAAAGTATGAATTCTTTGAGGTTATGTATTCTCATTAAGACTATGATGTAGTTACACCACAAGATGTTTAATAACATTTTTGGTAGGTAAGAATATTGGTAGGTAATTTTTGTATAGCATGACAGAATGATAAAATTTATAAATTGCTACTTAAGTAAGATAAAACAATGGGGACCACTAATTCCACATTAAACAATATTAATTTGAGGATACAAAAAAACAAAAACAAATAAGAAACAATTATATTATATTATAAAAAAAATATATACATTCATATTATATACATTTATACATTATTATTTTCTTTTAAAGAAAAAACTAAAACTAAACATTAGAGAAAGATAGTCTGGGTGGCAGTCAATAAAGATATCAAAACTTTATTGTTAACCAACATTTCACCCCACTTTGCAGGGCTGATAAGAATGGCGTCCTGCTGCCAACTGAATAATACTAAAAAGAATGGCGTCCTGCTGCCAACTGAATAATACTAAAAAGAATGGCGTCCTGCTGCCAACTGAATAATACTAAACATATATAAATAATTAAGAGTATATTAACAAATATACATAAAAATTAACAGAAAAAATGAAAGGAATATCAACATAATTTACAATCAGAGAAGTGCAACACGGTCCAAATATTTATAGACAGTGAAGTTATCAGTTTTTTTATCACCAATATAAAAATATTGATACAAACAAAGTCCACAGACGTATGTTCTTGAAAGAGGCAACCTTTCTGTGTTCAACACAATAAACCTATTAAAACAATTAGGAAAAAGATTAGTATTAAATAAGCAAGTTTTTATAATATACAAAAGTACAAATAAAAAACTATCATACTTGGAGGCTTTTTTAGTACACGTCATACACTGCTTCCCTCTCAAACTTGCATATGATCTCATAACAGGATATGCCGACTTCACAAGGATATCCTTTGGTGTGATCAACCTGAAGTTATACAAAATATAGAAAGATAATTAATGAAAACAAATAAAAGGAATGTACAAAGGAAACAATTCTTATAGAAAAGAACGATGTACATTAAATAAAAAAGACTAAGTAACTAAGTACAGATATAACCAATAGACATTGAAAAGTTAATTTCATTGTTATGAATTTAAAATAATACATCTGGATACAATGTACATATGGTCAAAGGGTTAGAAGTAAATTGATATTTTTATGAAGATGAAGTTTTTTGTTCTAGACCTGTGCCTCAACCAAATTTATGCTTCAGTTTTAATATAAAAAATGAATTTAATAGGAAAAGAAATGTTGTCATTCATCCAAAAGGATTGAATACGGAATAAAGCTGTCTATCAATAATGAAATTTAGTATAGAAGTCAGGGCCATTCCACACCCCGACAAAACTGAAAATAATTAATCTAATTTCTCTGTATTTACTCTCAAATTGCAAGGAGCTTTCTGTAAGTTGAGATGCACAGAAGTATGGGACACAATTTTAATTTAAACATAAATAGGGCAAAAAAGGAGCAAAACCAGACCTAATATATACCTATAGTAGTACTGAAAAACAAATTAAAGAGATATTATTTACATTATTATTATATATTATTATTTTACATTTCACATAAAATGTAAAATAATACACACATATAAATAAATGTATCATCAATCATAATAATGTAATTAAAATGTCAACAATAAATGATAAGTTTGATATTCTCTTACCTAGCATCAGTAAAGACGATCAAATGTTCACAGTTTCCTTGGTGCATATAAAGATAAGGATAGCCCAAACGAAGGTTAATCATATTAAATGTAGATGATTCCATAGACAAAGTCACATTTAAATCAAGGTTTTTACCAGCTGCCCATTTCTTAATTACATCACTATAGTCAACATTTCCAGGGTAACGTGAATCGATGAAAAATTTATCATTAATAAAAAACATAGCTGACCTATAGACATCCTATAAGAAGAGAAACAAAATTTTTACTGACATTATTTATTAATTTTTTTAATATTTATTTATTGCTATTTACAACTGTACATTATAATACATTTAGTAAATCTGATCTAAGTTAAATTGGAGTGTTACAGGCATGCAGAGAAACTACCCATTGGTAGCACTCTAATGACATTTTATATTAGCTGATCTCGTGTCGTGGCCATCTTCTTTTCAGGCGCCTCAGAGGATTGTCAGGAATGGAAGAGGATAAAAGATTAGAAATTAGGGGGTTTGAGTGGTTAGAGAGTTTATAATGGAAGGAGTGATATCTGGTTCGGGCTAGATCGGTTACATAGGAAACATTAAGCTCTTTATGTATGATTTTATTTGTGACAAAGTTAGGAGCATTGAGGATTTTACAAAGGATTTAGTCTGCACGTGCAGTTTCCTGTCTTTTCAGTCTGGTATGAGGATTCCAGGTTAATCGTTTGTCCAAATGTAGTCCAAGGTAGCGGATCTGTTCGACAGGGGTAAGAGTAACATCATTAAATGAAACTGTAGGGCAGTCAGTAGGTTTACGACGAGACATTATTTAAAATTATTAAGCTACTTATTATCTTAAGTTAATTAATATATTACCATAATATTAGTATTATAAATAATTTTATCTACCTTTTTCCAAAAATATGGACTTATTTTTGGAAATTGTCTACTATGAAAGCAAAAATTCTGCTTTCAATCCTAGCTCTTAAATGTTTTTCAGTTCACAGCTCATATCACCTCAGCCACTTCTTCCATTCATCTTGCTACATAGCCAGATGTTTTATTTACTTAGTGTCTGTATACATTCACTATACAGCTTTCTCATATCTTCCTCCAATCTACTTCATACAGTCAACTATCTTTTTCCAATTTCACTAAATATGATTCATGGTTTGCCAAAATGTTGTATTCCATCTGGCCTTTCATATATTATTTTACCTTCTGTATCATTCGATGCTCCTCAAACGTAATCTTTATGGATGGAACATCAGAACCTTCACTACTGACTTTATTCTAGATATAAAACCTTCATATTTTTTTAACTACTCACCTAATAAGTCTCATTTCAGGTGAAATAATATACTTATCAAGGAGAGTCTAATGTTCTGATCCACACATAAGGACTTGTAGGGAGGTCTTTTTAAAAATAACCAACTTTGTGTATCAGACTATTTCTGTATTACCAACACTAACAAAAGTATTATTAATTTGAATGTATACAGCATTAGCTTGGAACACTTGGTTTCCAATTGGCGAATCCCTAATTACAGAAGTGCCAAGAAGGCGTACATCCTCTTTCATCCTTCTAACTTTCATATCTTCTCACTATCACCGAAATTTAATCCTACACCCTTCCTCTATAGTTGTTCTCTCCATTCTACAACTATTAGAAGGTTCAATGAACCAGGAATTTATACAATATCATCAACAAATATGAAAAATGAAACTAGTATTGGAAACAAATTTGGATATTTGGGTATCCAAATGAAAAAACAATTTTCACAGATTTGACAATTTCACCTATAAATGCCACAAAAAGAAGTGGACTTAGGCTGTCCCCTACTTCAATCTTAAATAAGAGTTGTTGTGATTCCATTCCATTCAAATGAATTACTTCCTTAGGATCCTCAAACACGGATTATACTGCCAATATCAGTTTATAGAGGGCCATTTTTTTATAAAGAGAATTCTATGTCTCCTCTGTTGGAATAGAATCAAAAGCTATCCCAAGAGTAATAAAAAAAAATCAATAGTCTATATTTGTGGCAAAGAAAAATGCAAATTTTAAAAATCAAGATCATACAAATATCTAAATCTAAATTCCTAAGGTGAAAGAAGTAATGACACCATGAAAATTTATTATTTTCCACAACCTTAATCAATTTTATTTCAAAGCTTAAGGAACAAAAAATAACATCATGATTAAATGGTTGAAACCAGAGATCATCCACATGAGACTCAATTTCAATAGAATTTAAAACACTGGCATAGAAATACGAGGATAAGTAGATATTAACATTAAAAACAATGAACATTTATCAACATAAAATAGTCAAAACTAATTTGATAATATGAATAAATATATAAACTTACCATATTCCTGATTGTGGTAATTTTAAAGGGATTTTCACCAACATCTCCTTCAGCAGAGTTAAAGTCTTCAGCACATAGAATTCTATCCCTGAGACAGTCGAGAGTCTGTTTGCTATACACGAAAAATTCCTGACTGACTTGAAGAGGTTTGGTTCTTCTTGCATTGGAAAAAGAACAATGAACAGTTGGCAAGTAAACTCGAACACTCAAGACATAGTCAGAATATTCCTTGATTTTGTCTTTATATTTGTCTTCTTCATAAGAAACCATATGATTTTCCTTGAAAAAGAAAATTAGTTAGAACACATTTCTTAATTTCTCGATGTTATAGTAATTCAGAACAAATTCCTATACTATTTGGTATGGAGACCAGATGTTTGGGCAATAGTATCTGTTGTTCCAGTCCTTCTGGTTCACCCAAACAAACATTCACCTACAAATTTGTCTGAGATTCATGAAAAAATTAAATAAATAATAATACAAAACTAAAAATTGATATTTAGTTAAATGTTTCACGAAACAAGCTTTATTTTCCTATTTCACCCACTAGCTATAGTCAGGGCTTTGAAGCATGAAATAAACTTAAACTTTGTATTACATTGACAATAGATGATTCATAATTTGACAAGGAGTGACAGAGAACAATAACTGCTTTCGTTAAAATACCAACCAATAAGATGAAACATGTCTAGGACTCAACCTTGTGTTAGTGACTTAGGAATTAACTGTCTGTATATATCATGGAGAATATGCAATTTTCACATTCTACAGACAGGAGACTCTGATTTAGTAATTCCTGAACATCTAATGTGCTTTAAACAATAACCCTTAAGGTTTATAGCTGCCATATAAATGAAAATGTCATATAGGTAATAAAATCAGGACAAATGTTAATACATACACAATTAACTTCTCCAGTATACCGCAAAAGTTTTCGGCGTTTCCCTTCATCTTTGATGTGTCGAGAACGTAATGCTTGAATACTTTTTAACTCAGCATCATCAGGAATGTTGTACAATTTAAATTCAGTTTTAAAACCAGCTATTGGTAAAACCAATTTTTCAGAACTTTGTGTACTCTTCCAGCAATAATTGTTTACGCTGAAAAGAAACATACCAGAGGGAAATAATAATTAATATATTTCATTAACAAGATATATTTTGCTAACATTAATTCAATAAATAAATCAATACACATTGAAACTTGATAAATATTAATTGCATTATTAATAACAGAAAACCCAAAATAGCCATATTTATAGACTGGAATTTCTGTAAGCCATGGGCCTTATGATAACAGTAAGAGTTGAATAACATAAGAAAAAAGTTATAAAACAAAAATATGTCTAATATTGGTCTTATATCAATATTATAAGCAAGAAATTTTCATTTATCTAAATAAATTAGTCATTTATTACCTCCTATCATTCCACTAAATTCAAATTAGTTTAAGGTTTACAGGCCAAAGGCTATCTAAGTTTCTTTGACTACATGTTTAATTTTCTATTCATGAAATTTTGCAGTTGTTATTAAGACACATCCTTTTGGCACTAAGTTATTGCCATACAATCAACAATCATTGTTCATGAGCTATCAGTGTCAAGCAATTTATATCTCGTAAGAGACCATCGTTCCTCCCTCAATATCCTTTGCAATCTTGATGAAATTAAAGAGACTTAATCAACTTTCGCATCAAACCAAAAAGTGCAACTAAACCGATAAATTTCATATTTGCTGCAAGGTCTAGAAACATTGCTTTATTTTGAACTTATTGTAATGGATTTTCATTAATAATGGTCTAAAACATCATTTATATTAATCACCTCAAGAATAACTAAACTATCTAGTGTTGATATCAAAATAACAGATGAACATGGCATGAGTAAACTGTCAATTAAGCTATGGAAGGTCATAAGTCAACAAGAAAAATCTTTAAACAAAAATACAAATTAATGCTTAATTCTAGAAACATGTCAAATTTTTTTTTGGAGTTAAGAGGTATCACAACTAGACTCCCTTGGCTCATGCTAAATAACATAACAAAATATGATCATAATGCATAATTATTTGTCTGTTTGTTAGTCAATAGAATATAGAACACTAAATTCATTTTTTAGTGGATTTACAGAAATATATGTTGGGATGCTAACATAGGGGAAAAAACAATCCACTTGAAGAATAATACACAGAAAAAGTTAAAATGTGCAGGAATTTATTGGTTAACCAAACAGCTCACAGCATTTTTAAAATTCATAGTTTTCAGACTAATAAATGTTATGTTTATCAAAAAGATCTATATAGCACAATTTAAATGACGAACGAACTTTTAGATAACTCAAGATTAACAAAGTCAAAAATGACAAATCTAGATTATTCCCTAAAAGTGAGTCTTTATTTTCCATGAACAGCAGAAAATATTCATAATACCATCATAAAGAGTTGTATACTTACTTGAATTTCGTCTTCAAGCTTTGTTGTCCTGATTCTCCTATTCCTTGATCTTCTAAAAATAATTTCAAGCTTTTTCTTTTGTTTTTTAAGAACAAGGTTTCTATAGTTGAATTGTACTCATTGAAGTAGTTTTTAAAATTCAATAAATCTGTAACATTGTGATGATTTACACGAGGCATATATATTGTTTCCATGTTGACGATGGAATTAGACTTGACTCTTACTGCAACTGTCAATGTTCAAATGTCAACGATTGAGCCTCCACTATTCCAAAGAGATACAACTCTCAATAGAAAATGTCAATCATATAATACCATAATATCTTAATTTACTTCTTTTGTGTGAATGAAAAAAAAATTAATGTACTTAAAGTATTAAAATTTAATGTGTAGTATCACATTAACGTATAATACCTGAAGGGCAATAAAAATATAAATAATATTACAAACATATATTATTCAAAAGTGCAATGCGTAATAACAATAAAACTACTCATTCACGAACTATAGCGTGGAAGGTTACATGTTGCCAAACAAACAGTGATCACTGCTCAAGCCTATGTTGTCTTGACGTTTTAAGACAACACAATGTTATTTTCTATGATGTAGTCATGATTAACAGAAAGTTTAACGAAAAGAAAATAATGTTAACTTTGAGAACCAGTTCTTAGTCATGAAGTATGAATAAATTGTAACTAATAAGATGGCCCATATTCAACTTTTAGATGAACTTGTTAGGGAATATTTGTTATTTAGAGGATTTACTATTACATTAAAGTCATTTGATGCTGAATTGAAGGTAGATAAAGATAGAGGGTTCAGGGTAAGGTAGATTTTCCATTTTTCTTTATCTATTGCTTTTTATGCTTATCATTCATTGATTTCTTTTTAAAACAATAGGTGGATAGAATTGTGGACCAGTTTGTGATATTTATTAATAACTATGATCTACAGTCATTGAGAGACCTTTGGACACACTTTGATCAGAAAATATTTTCGAAGTTGGAATATGAGTTTATTCCAGGTTAGGGTTTACAAGATATAATATTCTTTGCTTGATATAGTTTAATCTTTTTAAAATACAAATTATCCACTACTTTCTTTTATAGTGATACAAATGTTCCATTAACCATTGAGAAGATAAATGAAACTAAAATTAAAGAAAAGAATTAAGAAATTATTGCTGTTGATGGAAAATTTTTATTGCTGTATGAAAAATTTAAACCTATCTTTTACTAAAGAAGCCAAGGTTGAATTAGGGAATTATCTGTTATTTTAAGGTTGTTGATGTTTTCTTTGAATTTCACTTCACTATATTTTTTATTTCTTTTGGTGATTGAGTATAAATGTTATTTGGGGTTGTTAATCAATTATCTTACTATTGAGTGAAGAAGATGATTGGGGGTACGGTCAACAAGAAAACACAAATAAACAAAAAATTATTTATTCGTGGCAACGTTTCGACCGGAATTTGAGGTCTTTATCAGGGAGCTTATAGCACAAATAAATAATTTTTTGTTTATTTGTGTTTTCTTGCTGACCGTACCCCCAATCATCTTCTCCTCTTATTAATCTATGGATAACTATCTGCATCTCATATCTTACTGCTGTTTTTAATGTAATATATAACCTTTTAATGTAAATTTTTTGAATTTTCATCTTAAGATATTAAATCCATGATTTAACTTAAGGTGTTCAATTTTTAGATATTAGGTATCATGTTTAAATTTTTAGGTGTCCAGTTTTAACTTCTTTTTTTTACTGTTCCGTTTAATTTTTTATTAATCTAAAATTTTATATTTTTTTATTGACTATTCATACGCATAGTATTGATGATAATTAATATTTATTTATTATCATTATTAATATTTGGGGTTCGATTGAAAAATAAAAATTCACTGTTAACATTTTACCGTAAACTAACATGTGTCGATTGGGCTGTTTTGTTCTTTGAAATTTAGCATAGAAAAATAAAATGTTTTTTTAAATGATATTTACTTTATTTTATTAGTTATATGTGTATAATCAAGTCTTGAGCAACAAAAATAATAAAATGAAATGATTTGTGGTCAATATATTGCCCTTTCTGTCCCAAATCTACTAGAGTACTTTGTAGTGAGACCAGACTTTACTGCCATGGCTTCTTCAGTAATTCATAACTAAATCATGAATCAGTTTCCGTGTCTCTTGTTTTTCATCTTAACTAACTTGCTCAATATTTTGAACTATCTAAATTCTAATTAGTATTAAAATTATTAAACTGTATTTTTGCTTTAAATATTAATATTGTTCTTTAATGGATTACTTTTTACCTTAAGAATTACTGTCTATTAATAGTTTCTCCTCTGAATTTCATTATTTATATATTATACATATATATATTAGGAGATTTGTAGTAGTGGTATACAAGAGATAATTTTACTAATAAGATGTTTCATTGCTATCTAGCAAATTTATGCTTCAGTATTTACAAAATTTTGCAATCGTCATTAATTATTTATAATTTCACAATTTTGTAAATACTGAAGGCTAAATTTGGTTCAGTCACAGCTAGATATACAAAAAAAAATCTTATTAGCAAAATTGTCTCTTCTATCCATTCACTTCTAACCTCTTCATATATGAGGAACGTTTTTCATAATAAATTGTATTATTTATTTCATAATTTATTAAATTCTGTAATAATCATTTTATAAAGGTAACATTAATTAATTTAAAGACTGGACAGTTGAAAAACAAAGATATTTAAATTACTAATTTTTATATCTGGAATAATGTTGAAATATTGTTGCTTTTTTTTTTTTTTTTATGTATTCATCTACTTAGAACTATGTTTTTATGTTGTTTTACTTGACTCTTCTTTTTATTTCACTTATGTATATTAGTATTGTACTGTGACGATAATAGTTAAGGGTTAAAAGTAGTTCACCACTTTAAGAAGGTAGAAAGTTTTTGTTACTATAGTGATAAACACACTTTTAAAAAATTATTGTTCATGCTATACTTCAATGTTTCAGAGAGTAAATCTGTATTTGTACTTATATTAATTTTTATTTCTTTTAGGAGTTAGAAAACTGGAAAGTTCACTTCTGAAGTTTTATTTGGCAAATGCCATTGCTAATAATAAATCAGAAAAAGTCGTTGAATTTTTTAATAAGATGACACCGGAAATTCAGGGTCATCCAGAATGGAAGGATTGGTTTAGTAAGATTTTTATTTTTATTTTTCATAGCTTATAATGATTTTAAACCATGAATCAACAACATATACTATGCCACATTACAGAAAAAAAAGTTTATTGAGGGGCTTAATATCAAAAGGACAAGTATCCTGAAATAAGAAGAAAAAAAATCCAGTTTTAATTTGCTGAGAATGAATTGAAAAGTACCCTCCAATTATTTCCTATAAAAACTAAACAGATTTCTTTTTCTTGAAAGACTGAAGTTAGACTTCTGTATCAAAAGGTTACAAATCCATTCCCCACAATGTTAAGAATATTTTTATCGAAAAGGAATATATCCATGTTTTTTTTATTGAGCGTGGCTGAATTATTTTCATGCAATCCAGTGTTTTCATTTTTAATTTAAATTTTCTTATATCTTCTTAGTGGTAGCAATATGCCACAACTATATGACCCAGTTCGCTTAGCATTGAGCCAAGAGGTAATGTGTACTTGCCTCTTCAATTCTCCTTTTATCAGATAAGCTTCTAAACATGAGAATTGTTACATAACAGTTCTTGATTATTGTTTTTCCCCTTGTTCATATTCCATTTTTAAGTAATAGTAGTTTCAAAAGCTTCAGTGTCAAGTATTATTAGTTTATTATTAATAATAATTGGCAGTTCTTTGGTGTTATTTTTTTTTCTCCCAAACTGTTCATTTCTGGCATAGAGGGAAGAGGGTTATCTACAGGTAACCAACTAAAGTGGAGGATCAAGTTTTCATTTCATGGGGCTGTTATGAAATAGAAGTCAACCTCAGATCTTGAATGCTTTTTACTCAGAACTTGGTTTGAGCCTAATGCTCATGTAGCTCAGCTGTTTCCAATGGCTGAGTATTTAATTTTTGAGGGAACTAAGAGAAATTATAGTTTGTTTTATTTCCACTTTTAATAATAAGAAAAAAATAATTTTTACTTTCACTTTCAAATTTGATTAGTGTTCTGTTTACTTTCCTGTAGCATTGCCATTTATCAAGAGCCCAGAAGATCATCCTGTATTCTCTGTTCACTTTACAAAACAATGGCAGGATGCTTTTTTGGTTTCACTTCACAATTTCCTGGCAATCATGTATCAAGTAAGTTGGTTATCATTTGATTTCAAATGAAAATTCATTACATTAAAATTGTTCATTTTATAAGTACTTCTTTATAGGTCATGCCGCAGCCTGTTTTGGCTAGTTATGAAGAAGAAGCAACAAAACTGAGACGATTGCAAGAGGAAAATGAAGCTCTAAAACATAAGCTCTCTGCTCTTGGCCAAGGATCAAATATCGTCCCAGATGCAGTACCTCCTATGGATATTATGGATGATTTTTATATTATTGCTCAGTCAGTCTGATATTTTTAATGTTATTTATTTTGTATTTATAATTTTTTTTTTAAATTTTTCTTTGAATTATACGCTTTTTTTTGTGATTAGTAACAGTAAGTTCTCATGTTATTTTCATTGACTTTGTCCACCCTACTTTTTGAACTTTACCTGAAGCTAGTAATATTTAATAATTAACATGGCATTTTTTTAATTCATATTGACCATAATTATAATAAAGAATATAATTGGTGGTACAGGAAGAAACATGTGTTTGGGCAAATCATTTTATTTTAATGCATGACACAAAATATATGCCCTATATTTTAGGCATCTTTATTGGGTTATTTTTCCTATTTTCCTTTCCTGACTGCATTCATAACCATCAAATTGAAAATATGTAATTTTATGCTACAAAAGTCAAAATTGCAGTATTTAGTCCAAAAACAGCGAAATATGCTATAATCGGATTAATTATATTTTTAAAACATGTAAACTAACAGCCCTGTTGTTATGGAGAGATTTTGGTTTACCTTCTCCTCGTGCAGATCATGACAATTACCGGGCCAAACCAGAATTAGTGGTCCACATAGGAATGATTGAGCTTATATCATGAATCAGTTAACTAAATTGTTAGTTTTTTCAATTGTTATTCATTTGATTTTTTCAATAATTACAAAAAGAAATTTAAATTGAACAATGACTTAATTGTTAAAACTCCAAAAATGATAAAAAAACAATTACGTGTAGAAAAATCTAAAAATGCGCAAATTCAGTTACTCCATAATATGCCATCAAATAGAATGTTGTTTTCAAGATTTTTTAACGATAATAATAATAATAAATCTCTGTCAATTTTTGACTGAAGCTAGGGAACAAAAGATTCAACTGCACTGAAATCCAGTCTCTTGTTCTGACCAATCAAACAATTACATGAGTGTGCAGTTTATAGGTATTGGTTACAGATACTGGTTAAATGTATTTAATATTATAACTTTAAAAGTTGGTGGTATTTTTACTCTTTTATTATGGGAATACACATTCAATGATATATTTTATTTTTTATTTTCCTTTACAGAGGAAATTATTTTAAGTATCATTTTATTCCAGGGAAACACCAAGCAGTGGTGAATCTCAGGGTAGAATATTGAAAAACTTTATTAGAACTATTGGTGGAGGTATTCCCACAAGTCCTATTTTGGGAAGAAAACCACAGTCTCATGGTAAATTGATTTAGTTATTGTAGATTCTGATTTTTTATATATTTTTTATTAGTATGAATATTTTAATAATAATTGTCATACATTTCAAAAGTGGTCTAATTTGTTTCTGGTGTAATCCATCAGCTAGTCAGCATCAAATAAGGTGGGTAGGCATTTTTATGTTGTTACACTTAGTCCAATTGCATAACAACAAACTTGGAAAAACCATGTAAGGGATTACAAAATTTTTATCAGTGAATGGTGAGTTTTGTTGTGAAGCCCGGCGATTTCTCAAACCTACCTTATTTCATGCTGTCTAAAGTAGTAGAATAAACTACGTTAAATAAAATGTTACAAATTGTTATTTTCTATTATCTTCTGACTTAAGTATAAGTTTTACAACCGGCTCAATAATTTGAAACACCAGAGACAAAAGAAAAAGTTCAAAATAGGAGTTAAATAATCCAGATGTTAAGAAGAAAATTTTTGTTAGGCCTTGACTTCAAATTGGTTCAAAAATGATTAAGTATTGGCAAACAAGATGTCATTGCTTCAACTTCCAATTACCAAACTTGAAGAGGACCAAAACTCATTAATTTGTTTTTTCAATTTATCGAATATTTTTCAAGGGTGTTAAGTATCGGTAGTGAAGAGAAAGAATATAGTGGAAGGTTACGGTGCTGTTGTTATTATTTCATTGTCCTAAGTAAGGTGGTGAAGCACATTGTTTAGTCTAATTTTGTGAGCTATTTTATTTTAAATCTTATAATTGAACTATTGTTTTGTGGAGTGTGTAAAGATTATATTTTGTTTCAATACAAGTGTTTGTTTATTAACCTATCTGCACTTTATTTGATAACTTTTGAAGGTATCAAATAGGTAAATTTATATGATTCCTGACAAAGGGGCTGGGAAAAATTTCAAATTATCGAGAGTAAGCTGTGTATGGAATAACATTTAGGATATTCTGCACTAATAAAATTATGAAATGTTCAAGATGTTAAAAATTGTTATTGTCAAAATAATATTATACAATCTGTGTTTTAACAGATGAATCAAGTGGAGTTCAAAAACATCATTCTAGCAAAAGGAGCCATGCAAGTCAAGCCTCTTGGATAAAATATGGCAATAGGTATTACTATGTTACTCATAAAATATTAATTATTTAGATATTTTAAATAAATTTTAGTACTTTTTTTAATTTTAGTGCAGAATCTGTCCCTAAACGATCCCTTTCATTGGATTCTCGTTCTCGAAAAGGGCATAGAGATCTTTCTATAGAAAATGACAAAAAGAATGCTAAGAATGATAATTTTCTGATGCTTAGCCAAGTAAGTTTATTTTAATTTAAAAAAACATATGAATAATTACTATACTCTTTCAAAGACAGATTAATCCCTTTTTTACTTCTTTAATTATGTATTACATTGGATATTTCGAACTCATATTCTATAGTATATAATCCACAATTAAAAAAACTTACCTGACATATAAAGTGGTTTTAAACCATAGTTTAATTTTTTTATGCATTGTTATATTTTTTAAAAAAATCGCTATTTTTTATCACATATGTTCTTGTTTAAAACTATTTTATACGTTAAGATTGTTTTTTTTTTTAATTATGAATTATATATTATTACATCATTGAAGATGAGCTAATTTAAACTCATAATGTCCATTAAAGAATTGAAAAAGTAAAAAAGAATTTAATTTGTCTTTAAAAGACTGTAGTTGAAATAGCATTATAATACTTTAAGTATTAAAATTTATTTTTGAAACAAATATATGAATAATTTCTATGTATTTATGTATGTATAAATATTATTAGCTTTGATTTCATTAGGAACAAATGAGTGAACATAAAGTGGCTATAATACAATGCAAGTTTAATGTAAATGGCACATTAGTTGCTAGTAGCGATTCTGATGGTGTTCTAAAGGTCTGGTCTCCTTCTCCAACTTTGAGGTGAAATCTCATTTTCATTAAACTAGTAACTTTTAACTTATTTAAATGTAAAATGAAATGGAAATGGAATATATGTGTCAACACTTTTAATCTGCAATATATCAAAGCAATTGCTCAGACAAACTTCCCGACTTCTATCTGTTCAACTTTTACTTCTAAAACCCTGCCTTTTCTCCATCATCCCATCCTTCATATTATATTTAGTTTCCACCATTCTAACTGCAATCTGGCATTTATAATTTCTTAATTATCATTTAGACTAGTAACTTTAAGTAATTAAGATGGAAAAGAAAAATTGGAAGATCGCTGATTGACCGCGTGTGATAATGAAAGGAAAATGGTTCAGGTGCGATCAAAGAAAAAGTGGTCGTGATGCTATTTATTAAGAGCCAACGTTTCGCCCCACATTGCAGGGCTTCATCAGGGCTAAAAAAAGATACAAACACTTCAATGGGGTAAAAATAAATGAACAATGTCAATTAAAAATTTTAAAAAACTTGTACAGTGAAGTTTAAAATTAAATAAGAATAACAAAAGGTTTTAGACAATTAAAGAAAACGAAAATAACGAGAGATATAAAAGAATTATAAAAATACAGGCATACAAGAGATGTTTGCCCTGCAACGTGGAGCGAAATGTTGGTTATGATCCAACAACCAAAAATAAAAGTGTTTACACTCCTCACTTGCAACATTTTTTAATAATAACTATCCAAAAGTGGTTATATTGACTTTTAATAAAAAAAAATCCTTAGTTGGAACATACGCTTGATTGATAAACATTTTTTTAATATTGAATTCTTAGATATTAATTTTTTCTTAAATTTTTCACTAATAGTAATTTTGTCTTAAATGTAATTTTTTTTTCTCTTAAATATTATTTTTTTCGTAAATATTAATTTATTTTTCTTAAATATAATTTTTGCTCAAACAAACTTCCCACTTCCATCCATTCGATTTTTACTTTTAAAAATCTGCCTTTTCCCCGACATTTTATCATTAAAAATTTAATATTACAATTATTATTACCTAAAGATTTAAGTTTATTATTTTGTTTGTTTAGTAACTACAATAAATCCTACTATTTGAGATTGAAACTAAGCTATATTGTTTTTTTCAGTATTATTTCTAGTTTTCACTTCAGTACCCCTATCACAGCGCTGTGTTGGCTCAAGAGTGAAAGGTTCTTCTTATCAGGAAGTTTAGATGGAATACTGAGGTTTCATGATGCTAAAGACAATAAAATTATTTGGGAACTCATTCCTGATGGGACGAGTGTGCTAAAAGATTCCAAGTAACATTTAATTAATCTTTATCAAGTTTTATTAAAATGTTTAAAAAATAGAAGTTTTCGGTAATTTGATATTTTTTTCAGGATAGTAACTCTTTGCTGTAACCATACCGAAAGACATTTTGCCTGTACTGCTTTAAATGAAGCTAAAAAAGAAGCAAAATTACTTGTTTATGATATTAAAACACATAAATTAGAGGTAACCATTATTAATTTAGATTTTTCTAAAATGTAATTATTGTCATAATGGATTTACAGTTATAATGATGTATAATTATAGTTTTTCTTACAAGCATTGACACTTGAAGATTTTAGTTAATTAACAGATGATTTTAAAGTTTTGTTGCTGTTCAATTTGATTTTTTTTCTTTTCTTGCAGCACTGTTGTTCTCAATCTTCAGTTCTTTTTAATAAAATCTCTTTAAATTTATGGCAAAAAAAAAGTTGTTATATTATTAAATAGAAAGGACCTGATAGCTGAGTGGGTTAGAGTGAGGGTCCCAGAGTGCTTATTCAAGAAGATTGTAGGTTCGAATCTCACATGGTTCATTCAGTATTAAATTTATGGTGGCCCCAAGAAATTAATCTTGACACTCTCACTCTGGGGTTGTATACGTCCTCAGTGGGGGGCCATAAAAAAAAAGGTCTAGGATGTCCTAAAGATGCTAGTTCCTATAACATGTAGTTAGTTCCTTTCTTATGAGGATGCATGAGTATTTATTTTGTAATTTTTTAATAATCTTAAAATAATTATTTTTAGCAAGCCTATAGCGTGGGTGAAGGTGGACCAGATTTGACCGTAAATTGTGCTGTTTTCAACCATAATGGAAGTCTTCTCATCGCCGGTTGTTCAGATGGTACAGTGCGAATACTTGATATTCGAAATGGAGACTGCCTACAGAAACGTCTTGTACATGATGGGCCTATCGCCGGTTTAGATATTGCTCAAGACCATAACACTTTCTATACGTTTGGTTCTGACCACAAGGTATGAAACAATTGTTTTATTGTAAGATAAGAAAAAATAGTGTAAAAGATAAAGCTAGTGAACATAAAGCTCTAATAAATTATTTGTAAAAATGCCTGTTTTGAAATGATGGCTTAAGTTATTTGGAAATAGGTCAATTTAATATTTTTATAAGAGATGATTAAATTTTTGACAGAATGATGGGTTGGAGTTTCTGTTTTTAGTTTTATTTAAAAAACTATTGGAATAAGAAATTGCTTCTATTTGAAAGACCAAAGTCTTTGAAAATGTTTGAAACCCTAAAGTCTCTGTTTACAGATTAATCCTCCTTCATATCTTTTTTTTTTTTTTTACAACTTTTTAGGGGTAGGTCTATATTTCATTTTTTCCATATTTTTCACCCAATCATGCCAGACTGGAAGGCATATTTTGCTTTCTTAGATTTTTATGTTACGCATGTGATTCCTTTTTTGTTGTCCTGGTACAATTCGTCGATCACAGCTCTTCCATTTTTAGAGAATTTAGATTTCTGACCTATATGTGACCACTGATAACATTAATGTTCTATAGATTTAGAGGTTCTTAAATTAAGCAAGAATAAATATTGTATAATATAAATATATAAATAGTTTAATCACTTTTTTGTGTTTTTATTAGACTGCACCCGGACCGTTTTCCTTTTATTGTTACATGCGGTCAATCGGTGATCTTTCAATAAATTTGATTATAACGTATTTTATGTTCTTTAATCAAATTGAATAGAAACTCATAAAAATTTCTTGTGGACTTTTGAAAATCAAAAGGCACTAGATTTGAATTTTTAAATTTAAAATATATTGGTAGAAATAAAACTGAACTACTTTTTTTCCCATTATTTTTTTAAAAGAAAGAATGTGAAGTTTTAATAATTTAAATTAAAACATGTTGATAACTTTAAAAATGTAATTTATTTTTTCTTTCCTTAACAGATTTGTATTTATTTATTTAGGAAATTTTATGTTTCTACTTGTTTACATTATATAATATTTATTTTTATATTTTTAAGAATTAATTATTGTCAATTTAAAGCTCTGTCGGCATAATTTGGCACAACTTAATCCAGAGCCAGTTTGGACTGCTACCTTACCGAGTTGCTCTACACAGCATGGAGCCCAGTGTTTTTCCCTTCATCAAAATGGGAAGCATGTACTTATAGCTTGTGGTGAAAATGGAACCAACATTTATCAGGTTTTTACTTTTTTTAATTTATAAACTAATACAGAATTTACTTAATTTTTTTGAAATCTTAATTAATATATCATACAATTTTTTATTTGATTATACACATTTGAATGAATTATTGAGTGTCGACTATATCTTCTTAATAGATCTATATCTTCGTGATAGATGTTTCTTAATAGATCAGATTACAACTCTTTGTAGAATATAAAAGTGTTTTAGATACCGTAAAGACAATTTTTTCTTCCACTTACCTATTGTATGAAATATTTAGTTTAGGGAAGTATTGCAATCGTGATTAATTTTGAATTTGAGTATTCAACTGAAATGTACGTTTTGAGGTCCCTGAAGCCAAAATAGCGATGTCTCTAAAAATGGTCTGTGTTTTTGTATTAGGTCAGCTTAGCTCAAAAATAAAGTTATACGAAACTGAAATTGCATATGCCAACTGGAAGTTCTACTTTGTATAACAAATTTTATACTTTTTCAGGATTTTCTCAAAAACAGGGCCAACAATTTTGATTAAACTCAAGAAATAAATGTAAAATTAATTGGTCTTATCCTCATTGAAATAGACTGGGCTTAAATGTGTTTCTTTTTATAATATCTTCCTCCGAAGTACATTTAATTTTGTTTATTTGAAATAAGCAACCATCTCATATTTTTACTCATAAAGAAATATGGATAAATATAAGCTATGAAATGAAGCTATGAATATTCCTGGAAATAAGATTAGTAATATAGATGTATTATATAACATTGGAAAGCCGAGGAATTTAAAAAAAATATTATATAACATGAAAATTTGTAGGAGGTATTGCAGAATGATATAAAATGCATAAATAAATGATCTTTTCTTACACGAGTTCAAGGGGGCTCATTTGAAGTGGGTTTTTTCCGTTTTGCCAGTCGGATAAATGTTTTCACACCCTTAGTTATTAAATAGTTTAGTTTATTTCACTCAACCTATAGATGAGCCTTGTTGTTGACAGGATAACTTCATAAAATCATTCTTAGTATTTTTAATGTTGATTCTATTACAATTTAGTATTCAATAAATAGTTTGGAGCAGAATGTAAATTTTTGTTAACTATTATATTTTTGCAAAAGAAAAATGTTAAAATTTTGCAATGTGAAATAATATCAAAATTACCTTTTGATTTTCACATATCTGTTCTACCTTTTACACCTTCCTCTTTACCATATTTATAACTATTTCGAATGAGTATTCTTCTTACAATCTATTAGTATCGATCTGTATTTAGAACCTTTATCACACCTGGTTATTTTTATTAGTAATTTGTTTCCAGTCTCCCTACCTTATATTGTTATTAATTCTTTTTTATATACTTTACAAACATAACAATTGTTTTGAAATGTTTTTATTTTAATGTTTTATTGGTTCTAAAATGTTTGTATTTTTTTACTGCTTATTCCTGTTGTAATGATAAAGATGACTCTTTAGATACGCTCTTTATTTGTCAACACAACAATATTTACACTTGAACATATAACAAAACATTCATAATTATTATTAACAGAAATATTCAGTTTTGTTTTTACGACAAAAAAAAAAAAACACCTAGTTTTGTCATTGTTCATAATTATTAATCGATCATATGGTGAGAGGTTTCAAATGGATTTGCCACTAAAACAAATGTAAAATAATGAAACATTAAATGAATTATAAATAAAAATAGATTTAAAAGAAATATACTAGGGAAATAAAAATGTTGATAATAATTTCGACAGTGGCAAACCCATTTCAAATAGTCTCTTTGCTAACGTCGACTAGTGCCACTGAAGACGTTGATCTAATAATAATCTTGCCACCACACCTTGTTCTTTCATTTAGCCCTGAAAAAATTCTGTAAAGTGAGGCGAAAAGTTAGTTAACAATAAATAGTTTTCTTTTACTATTTTGATACCTTTATTGACTGCCACCCGGACTATTTTCCTTCAATGTAATTCATAAGGTCAACTATCTTCTTCCAAAATTACTTTTCAGAAAAATGTTCAAACTGGAGTTAATCAAATTATATACTGAGAAGCTCATTTGGAAAATTAGTATGGAAAAGTATTGCCATAGTGAAATAGAAATATTTGCTCTGAAACAATGAAGGATTAATTTCATCCCTGAGTAGAGATAATAAATGAAAGTTGTGTAATCCTTGCACCTCCCCACATTTGTTTTTTTACTATAAGGAAGCTTAACTAGACATTTCAATTTTATCAGTTCTATAATAAATAAATATAAAGGTTAACACCATTAGTTATTGGGCTTGAAAATAGTTGCTATTATCATTATCATATTCTCTTTGTTACTGAAAAATTCCATACATATAAATTTAACTTATTTGAATTAAGATTTCTTTGTTTCCTTAAAAAAAGAAAAAAAAAAGTAAATTTGTTTTTATTATATTATTAATATTGTTATTAATCGAACTTTTCATCTTATTTTAGATAACTAATTGTGGTCTTCAGTTGATGCTGCACCTGCGAGATCACAAAAGTCTTCTAACAGCATGCGATTGGTCTACGGCAAATCAATGTGCTACTTGTTTGTCTGCTGCCAGTGATGGAATCATAAGAATATCAACAATTTTAACTCCATAGTTAAAATTAATTTTATTTGTATTATTTTTTGTCTGTGATTTATTTGCTGAATATTTTATTATTTATTTTAAAGCTGATATTTGATTCAGCTGTTTTAGTCAAAATTGCTTTAGATGTTATTGTTAAATTTTATTATATTGGTTTTCCTTAAAGGAAAAACATACTATTTATACAATTCGAGGCAGTATTCACGTAAAACGTTTTGAGCACTTTAAAAGTTATTTCACTTTTATCTATACATCACATGTTACCTCATCTAAAGCCTATTTGGAATAAGCTCTAAATTATTTTATTCTCACAAAAAAAAAAAATTAATAATATATATATATTAAAATGTTAGTTTCGTGCAATTTGTTTAATTAGATTATATGCATTTTAAGCTATTGTTGTTATTGCGTATTGTTTTTATACTTCTTTATTAAGCATTGAGATAACTTTTCTCCAACAAATACCAGCTTGGTGTTATTTCTAATGCTAAATAAAACATTATGTTTTTAAACAACGTTGTTATTATTTAAGTTCCAGTCCATTTTTAATTAAAACTAGTTATGTCAAGGTTTTACTATTTTAGCATCTCGCTTTTATCCGGCATCCACTTGAAATTTTATACACTATACGCATAAATGCTCAATTACAGTAGTTACAGTTTTATAAATGATCTTATATCATAAATGCACCTTATATTACTTAAAAGAAAAACATTTTTTTTAATCTACAAATATGGAGTAATTATTACAATATTTATTTTTCTATTGTAACCATAAGCTTAGAAATATTTGGCCAGATGTTTTGTTCTGACAGACATTATTGCTTGCGGGAGCACAAATAGCCTGAACTGTCCATAGTTCCATAACCAGTCAGTGTCTTTCCCCACTAGATGCTCGGGTCCGTAACTTACCCAGGTTCAAGGACAGTGATGAATTGGCCTAGATCCACAGATTCTGTTTAGGGTCAGCAGGCACACGAAGACCTATATTTCTTTTTTCGAAGCTGACTGTTCGCAATTAAAATAATATATACCAAACTAAAATAAAATAAAATTTTTTTTATTGGAACTTGACTTCTACATAACATTCAGATACAATTATCAATTTTTTAATAGATAGAAACTCTTCATAAACAGGTAAAAATCATTGATAAAGTGCTTGTGTTTTATTTTGCTACCAATATACCATGCTCCTGATATTCCGAAGCCAGTGGAAGAAATTAAAATGGCCATGCATGACAAAAATGAACCTCTTAGTTTCCATGACTCCCAAGAAAATTCTTTCACAAATTTAATTATCATAATAATTCTCCCCTTTTATTGTAAGGATTTGTATTATTCTTCCCAAGATAGATCTAGCATTGGTTTATAGGAAGACATGAGCTGTTAGGCTGAAGAAAAAAAACAGTATATCCTAATAAGAAATATATATATATTAATGTTTTATAAGAAAGAGATAACATAAATAAATAATTACGTACATGATTATATAAATAAATAGTTTATTACTATTTATTTCTTCCTTCTCGACTGCAGCCCAGACCATTTGCTTCTTATTAACTTACAGTCAACTATACATATATATTGATATTTTACTTTTATAGTTTATAGTAATATTAGTTAAATATGTAAATAAAATAAAAGATCTTGACTACTATTACACATAAGAACTAGATAAGTCATGGAGCTCCCTCTTAATCATAAAACAATGCTATTTGTCGGAACTATTAGAACCTCTACTTTTAACTAGAACAGCTTAAACAAAGAGATTTAGACCATGAAGGAGGAACACCTGCATATCCTCTCTGTTCGGCCTCATCTTGTCGTGAAAATGGATTTTTTAGAATTTTTAACAATACATTCACCTGAAAAAAATCGGAAACAATATCTCAATTAATCTTATAAGTTTTTGAAAAGGCAACTAAAATTAAAGAACCATGACAAACAATTCCTCCTGAAAGCATTTATATACAATTAGAGTCTTCCCCTGTTAACAACAAAACTGACCAACTCAACCAATCCCTAGCCTATTCCCAAATATTCAATTTTTTAAAGCACCCATCATTTTTTTTTTCCTTAGACAAGTCCTTACTATATTACTGACCCTCCACCTTTTTCTATGTTAATTTCGCCTTTTATTATTTTCTAGTCACCTTTGGTATACACGTTGTTTCCATTTTCTCATCTTCATCATCACTCATTTGTTTAGCCCAATTATATATTTCTACAATTTTGTGACATTTCATTTTCATAGTTTTTTATTTCACACATTTTATGTATTTTACTCATTAAATTTTAACTTAATTTAATTTCTTCTTTCTTATTTTATCTTAATGATCTTTCATGGCTATTCATTCTTGGTGGTTACTATTTCCGTTAGATCTGAAATATTTTTTAGCCCACTCTCTATTAGTGAAGTCAAAATTCAATCACTCTAGTCAGAAAATCAGCCGAAGCATGTAAGTCTTCCTCTCGTTCCTAATATTTCTTTCTTCCTTTATTTTCCATATTTCTTCTCCCTTGTTCCTTTTTTTCTTTTCTTTTTTTTTTTTTTTTTTTCCAGACTATATTTATTTTATTTAACTCATGGTTTTTACTCATCTATATAACTACATTTTTTATCCATTGTAACTTTTTTTCTTGCCCATTGCATCATATATCTAATTTTTCTTTCATAAATTTCATTATGTTGATTAAAATTGTTTTTCTTATTATGCTAATTCCGTTAATCATCATAAACATTTTCTTCCGCACCTTTCATTGTGTTCATTTCTTTAACACTATCCTTCTTTTAATTTTTTGTGATTTATTTTGTATAATTCTTACTTCTATAATATTATCTTTCATCTTCTATGATTATCAATCAACTAATATATATCGTTATATATTGTTATTAATCAACTACTTTCTACTTAATTCATTGTTATGTATATTTCCAAATTTGTTTGTTTATTATTTTCCTTTATTTTTATGTTTCTCTGAGTGATGGTTGTTATCTCCTTTTTCTTTTTAGCTCTGATGAAGGCCTGAAATTCAGGCCGAAATGTCGGGACAAATAAACAAGGTTTTGTTTATTAGCTGACCACACCTCTGACGATCTGCTCGTATTAATCTATGGTCAACCAATAGCACCTCATTAACAATTATTTTTATTAAATAATTCAAAAACACTATCGAAATTATAGTCTCAAAAACATTTATTTCATTTACACGTCCAACGTTTCGGCCAATTCGGCCATCTTCAGGGACAATCTACTTAATTTACTATGAGACATATCATATAACCATTTTAAAAAACTCCATACAGGCTATTCTGCCCAGGTCAAAACATTTATATCTAATATGTCAAAAATACATTAAAAATCACAGTCAAATTATTTCTCTTTTACCACTATTTATACACTTTTTTTTACTAAAAGTAAATTAAGTAGATTGTCCCTGAAGATGGCCGAATTGGCCGAAACGTTGGACGTGTAAATGAAATAAATGTTTTTGAGACTATAATTTCGATAGTGTTTTTGAATTATTTAGTAAAAAATTGCCAGTCTCAAGAAAGAATTTTAAGATTATAAATTATTTTTATTTTATTTAATTCATATTATATTTGAGATTGTTTCCCCTCTACTTATGTTTATGTTAAGTTATTATTATAAATAAATAATAGTAATAATTATGAAGAAATAAGTAATTAAAAAATCTTACCTCAGAGTAATCTCCTGATGTGGATCTGTCAATAACTTGTTGCCCAATCCAATTTCTCAGTACGTAACATGGATTAATTTTGCACATCCTTTCCATTCTATTGTTGTCACCGATGCCTTAAGTATTTTTTAATTTGTTTATTAATGGTTAAACATAAATATGTTAGCTCAGTTATAATAGTAATAAAAATTACTTCTAACAAGTCAAAAAAAAGAGATTATATACATATTTTGTTTTATAATTTATAACCTTACTTTAAAACATTTTTCAGCAAAATCATAATATAAATTTATTTGTTTTTTAATAATCAAGTTATATTTTTTCGTATTCTTTAGACCTTAAATTACAATTATATAAATAAAAATAATTTCTATCATATTTTTGTGAAGTGAACATACTGCTGATTTGTTTAAATAAATAGTGGTACATCTAGCAAAAAAAAATCATTTTCTTTCGTATTCCATGTATTCTATCGATTGTACCAAAGGCTGTAGTTACTTTTTGATAACCCTACTTAGTTTTGGGACAACAGTAGAGAAGCGTAAAAATGTCCTTGCCTACAGTAATATCTATGGAATACATCCATTTCATAATAAAAACAAAACTTTTTTTTACCAGATGTACCACTTTTCCAGGAAAGAGTGATACTTTATTTTCCATTTTGATAATGTATTTTTAAGCAGATAAATTATATATTTAAATAGATACATACCTGATTTAATCAATTCTTCCTTGTATTTTTCTATGAATGAATCATAATCCTTATGCTTGCTGAGCATCTTAAGTGCCCATAACTTGGATGCAGGTTTAGTTAATAATGGAAGTGGAGTTTCACTCAATTCCCGAAAAACCATTGTAAAATCTGCTTTCGTTTCTTTGAACATAGCTAAAAGCGTTTCTACAAGATGTGGTTGACTATCATCAAAACCTAGCTTACTAGAAAAAACCTGTCTAAAAGAAAGAAAAAATTAAATTAATTTATAAAAATTTTAACTTAACTAAAATATATATAACTATTTATGTGTGATGTATGAGATAAAACAACAATTTTCTTTTCACAAAGCTAATTCAACTAACATAATTTTATCATCTGTGTATTTGGCTTCACTTTGCAGCATTTTAGCAACCATTTCTAATTGTTCTTGGTTAAGTAGGGGAGAAACTGCTTTCGTCAACATTAGCAAGTTTAACAAAACAATCTGAAATTATAAAGCGAAATAATTAATATTCATAAAGAAGTCATTTATAGTACAGCAATTTGTATTCAATTCATAGCAATTATTTAAATTTTGTGGAAAACATATAGTAGCCTGGTTTTATCTAAAAATAATACTTGTTTTGAATTTAAAACAAGCAATTCTGTCTGAATCCCTTAGATAGTTACCATGAAATAAGATGGGTATGAGAAATTGCGGTTTTCCCATTTATCGCTTCTCACCATTCACTAACAAAAAGATTTGGAATCCTTTACCTGTTGTTTCACTTATAAAGATTGGTCAAACCAATTATTTTAATATCCTTACTATTGCTAAATAAAACTTAATATCAATCATATTGATATTAATTTTCTCTAATAACGGGACTGTTAAGCAATAAGGGATGATCGATGTTGCCAGTTACTGGTCTTTTAAATGCTTATTCAATCTGGGACCTGTTTCATAATGAAAGCATTAGTATAAATACAAGAATACAAGCTACAAGCACTATTTAAGTCACCTGTCCCGCCCATATTAACCTCCTTGCCTTCGTATCTTGAGATATTGACTGACCAGTCTCTGCAAGCAGTTCACTATTAGCTCTTCTCTTACATGTGTTAAGGCTCGGATCACAGATCGTTCCTGTAGTTGGATTTTTCGGCTTATTATCATATATTTTGTTTTATTTTCATTTACTTGCTAGCTGATTTCCTCTGTTTCACTTAATTGAGTCTTTGTGAGTCTTTCCATGTCATCTTCTCAGTCATGATCTTCCAAAGACAGTTTTTGTCTACGGAATCATAGGCTGCTTTGAAATCGATAAATAAGGTGTGCACATCCTGATCTACTTCCCTTTGTTTTTTGAGTATGTTTCAGGACGAAGATCTGGTCTTTCCTCTTCTGAACCCTACTTGGTGGTCACCTATTATATTCTCCTAATACCGAGATATTTGATTTAGCAGGATGTTGATCATTATCTTATAGGCCACAATAAGCAGTGCATGTTACCACACTTAGTCCAACATATTAAAGATCTGGAACCTGTTTCATGATAAAGTACAAGCTAATATTATTATTCTTGTAGTTTGTATTTGGTACGATTTCACTGACTAATACAATTCTGCCTCACTATTTCACTTTTTTTACTTTTTACCTCCTATAATACCTTTATAATAGCTTATAATAGCTTTATCCATAATGAAAGAAAATAGTGCTTGTAGCTTGTATTCCTGTATTTATACTAATGATAAAGCTTTCATTATGAAACAGGTCCCAGATTGGATAAGCATTTAAAGGGCCAGTAACTGACAACATCAGCCATCCCTTGTTGCTTAACAGTCTCATTATTAGGGAAAATTAATATCAATATGATTGATATTAAAAAGATTAAAAAGGACTTGGTTAATTAACAACTTACTTGAGTTTGTCGCCCATAGCAATACCTGGCTTCAGAATCAGAATGATTAGGTACATACATCATGTCATAATCTTCCATAAATCCAAAAGGGCCATAGTCGATCGTTAGACCAATAAGACTCATGTTATCGGTATTGAGAACACCATGGGTGAATCCGACAGATTGCCACTTCACAACAAGGTCACAAGTGAGGCGAAAAATCTTTTGTAACAAGTTTGGAATCATGTTATCATCTTTTTCTATTTCGGGAAAATGCTCCTAAAACAAAAATAATCTTAGTTAAATCTTATATTATTTAAAAATATTTTTAATTAATCAATAACTAATAAAACTCTAGATCAACATTGTTTATTTAGTAAATTATATAGCCTATCTCATTAAATACAATAAGAAACAATGTCAAGAGTTTTTTAAAAATTAAAAAAGAATAATATATAAAACATTCATAATTATGTACATAATTTATCAATAGCCCTGAGACCCACAAACCCTTATTCTCTTTCCTTTTATATAAAAGTCAAAACATGACTGGGAGACTAGCACTTAAAATTCCTTACATCACTATTATTACAACTATTAAAGCACTGCAGCCAACAAGGACATAAGTGCTGAAATGGGATGGAAGGTAGGACAGACACACTGTTTATTAGCCAATCTATTTTGGTAGAATTTTTGGTTAAGCACTTTCTAATATTTGAGTAAGTTGATCACATACTAATCTTCAATTAAGGAAAGGAGCTATATATAAAGTAGAGCAGAATAAAAACAGTTAGATTAAGAATATATTTCTATGTATTCCATATATAGATAGTTAGGAGTAAGTCACAGAAAAAATCCTGTACCACTAAAATCTATGGAGGGTCAAGGATTCATGTACTTCGTAAGGAAGTACTATTTCTTGAACAACAGTTGTGCAAGCTTTTTTCATGATCACACTCAACCTCCAGGATTTTTCTCAGCTAAGGATAACCACTTTGTGGAGGTCGTTGCTTCAGAGCTAAATAATTATCTATCACAGGCAGATTCGAACCTTATTCAGGAACACCTTATTCGCTAATGCCCTGATCCTTAAGACATACACAAGCAGGTATCTTGTGATTGAAATATGATATGCTTGGTAACTTTTTTCATGAAATTATAATATTAATATTTATTAAATCATAAAATAAAAGTTAAGACTAAGAAAACTGTAGCAAATAAAAGTATTGATATAATGAATCATGGTAAGATATTTCAGAACGCATGATTCCCAAATTTTTTCTAATCAAATACTTTTTAAACCTTTGAGAGACAGTTGACAATTTAATATCATTATTCTTTTTGTTCATAAATTTATATCTAATAATTTTTCTTGGATTTTTTTTTTCTAAATAGATGCAATCATTTAGATCTTTGTGAGCAGAAATAGGTAGAATTTAAATATTTAATGATATTCATAAATAGATTAAGTATTAATACAGAAATATCTGATTTAAAATATTATTAAAGACATTGTACATAGATGAAAACTACACTACTTTAGTCAACATTGGCATATTCATTAGTTATAAAAAATTATTACTTGAACTATGAAATTAATTAGGTCTCTCAACATTTCTATTTCACCATATTTGGATAAAATTTCTAAAGAGCCAATCCTAAACCAAGAAGGTGCTAAGCGTAGAACAACAGCAGCAGGCTCTAGTAGTGGATGCCCATCATATAGTGGGTCTCTGACGACCATATCATCACTAATAGTAATTGTACCAGCTCTCGTCGTAGGGATTCCTGTAAAAAAACATATTCACATAACCGTTTTCAAGTTTAAACATATATTTTAAGTAATATCAGTAATTAAGTTTCCATGACTCTTCTGAAATACAAAATTTAAAGGCAAATAGTACTTTCATGGTTAATGTTGTGATTTTGTTAAATATAATTTAATGTTTTTAGTAATTCAAAAGCTTTTTTTCATAAAGCTCTTAGGTAAAAGATCATTCTAAGAATTTTTTTTTTAATTACCTAAATAATGCATGGCTTCTGAACATAAAAATTCACGTATTGAAGATCTAAGCACAGCACGACCATCTCCATCCCTTGAGTATGGCGTTTTGCCAGATCCTTTTAACTGAAGTTCCCATCTTTCACCTTTCCTACCAATACAAGTTATAGGTACTTGGGGAAACTTATGATCAATTCCAATAGTAAATCACTCGACTAGAATTTACCTGTTTATGTATTCTCCAAGAAGAATAGCTCTTCCATCTCCAAGTTGAGAAGCCCAAACTCCAAATTGGTGACCTCCATATCTGTGAGCAACTGGTGTAGAAGAAGCAATGAGGATATTACCAGTAACAAACTCAATAAATTCTTGATTTTCAACAACACTAGGTTCTAAGTCAAGAATATTTTTCAAAACATCTTCAGAAAATGATACTAATTTAGGGCTAGACAATGGTGTAGGGTTGACATGAGAAAAAATTACACCTTTGATAAATCTCCTAACATAGTTTTCACGGTTTGTCTCAATTTTCAAATCCAACAATTTAAGAGGTGAAAATTTAAAATTTTTAAAATCAGAAATCAAAGAATTTTGACTGGGCGTTTCAACAGACATTCTCAAATACTTCAGAGAATTCGAAATATTTTTTCTACTCAAACCTTGTACAAAAAATCTGTTAAAAATCATAAATTTTGTAAAAGATATAATTGAAAAGGATTAAAAGTGTATATATTTTTAAATACAATTTAATTTACATTTTAAGTTGTAAATTCATCTATTCAGTAGTGACATGTCATGCCAAATTTTGAACAAAAGGTACAAATAACAACATACTAATTGGAATGTACCAATAACAAAATAAATTTCAAATTTATGCCTAATAATGCAAAGAGGTATGAGCACTCAGCTGATACACGTATTAAAGTTATGCTAAAGATGTATTAAAATAGCGTTGTAAAGAAAAAGCATGGTATCTTGAACATTTTGTTTTCGCGATTCTCTAAAAGTAAAATGAACGCAGATAATGTTGACCATTATAAAAGTATACGAAATATTAATTTCGTAGTTTGGATGTACGTGTTTATTTTTTGTAAAATACACAAAGCATCAGAGGCCAGGAATGATATTTAAAAAAAAAATCAAAATATTATTAAGTTAAATTTAAATTATGTTGAACAATCCATGTCACTATTATATTATACTAAAATTTTTACATGAAAACGAATCTCATAAGTATGTATATATATAAAGAAAAAAAGAGAGATGTATATATATACATATATAAGCTGTTTTTAACTCTAATTAAAGTAATATTTTAAAACCTTATGTATCGGTCATTCTCCAATTAAGGTACTATTTTAAGTCCAACAATTTTTAAGAATGATTAATTGAATGTGAATGATTTTATTTTTCAGTTACTATCCCTCATTTCTCGCATTTCTTTCTCAGTCTCTATTAGGGAAGGTAAATTGACACCCCAGAGACTGTTATTTTTGTATGTTTTTGATAAAATCGCATGATAGTATTCTACACAGGATTGTTTTATTTATTTTGGTGATAGAATGAAAACCATCATCTACACAAATTTATTTATAAATAATAAATAGTTTTGACAAATGTCTTTATTATTTATCAATCTTTTCTTTCATATATTTAAAATTTTAATCTTAAAGATTGGAAAAAAGGCATCTACAAACGTTTACAATAAAACGTAAATACCACTAGAAAAGTGAAATATAACATTTGCTATTCAGGTTGGAAAAACTTCATTTATTCTGTCCTTGTAGCAGTGTATTTCAGATTCTTAAATTCTCGTAAGAGTTATAGCAAACTTCTGATTTGTGTGTTAGAAAAGCGATTTTTCATTATGGAACTGGAACACTTGGGCTTAGGTACTTTCCTTAGCAAACTTATATTTCAATAAGAGGCTTCCAATTAGCCCAAGTTTGGAGGAAAGTTGGAAATAAGCAAAACATGGTCCCTTATCAATTTCAATAAATTCCGTCCACAACTTTCTTTTACACTTGGGCCTACGTACTTTGCTTAACAAACTTATATTTCAAAAAAGGTTTCCTATTTGCATATACATATGCAATTACGCCTTGGCCGATTTTGCCTAAAATGGGAGTAAAGTTGGAGATTAGGATGAAATCGGTCTAGTGGAAATTTTATCCACTACTTTCACTTGCATATGCCTAGATATATTTTCCTTGACATATACGAGTATTTATTTCGAAAACAGCTCTGGCCCAATTCGCTCAGAAATTAGAGTTTGGAATTTGTGAAAAACGGGTTTAATTCTGATTTCAAGTTCTTCAGTGCGCCAACCTGATTAGTTGGCCGCAAGTTAGATCGTCGTTTATAATATGACTATTTTTACGTTGAAACATTGAAATTTTATTTTTTAAAAATAGTGTGGACAATTATATTAACAATTAAGGTTGGAAATCACTTTTTTATTAGCGTTATATAGACATAATGAATAGGGTCCAGCTAGAGATAGACAAGAGAACAACCATAATATCCTTGGTGGCCAACACACCTGTCGAAACCTTTCTGTTCCGGAATTTTAACATCTTTAGATCATGTTAAAATGAAATACGTTACTACCCTTTAGTTATGTCGAATAAAGGCTAAAAACCTTACACAAAAGGTCCTGTTTTGTAAATATACCAAAGTACACCCACCATAGAATTGTATACGAAAAATGTCAAAATCTGGTGCGGTACGCGCATCACACAACTCTCACTTCACACGTTCCCAAATTTTGTGCAGTCTAGCGTGCTTGCGTTAAAGTTACTGCTATTATTGAAAATTTGGAGAAAAAAAGAACATGTAAAGCGAAAATTATTAAAACATTTTTAATATTTTTCGAGAAAGAAATAGCGAATATAGATTTTGCCAAGAATAGAACAGCTTAACCAAAGGTAAGGAAGCCGTAATGTAATCGGGATATAAATTAATGTGCCTTTTAAGACAGAACACTTAACCCAGTTTTTCTATTTCTAGCGGAAAGTCCAATGCATTCCCACTTACTTGAGGTCAACTCTGAACTATAAAACTAATAAATTTTCAATTACCTTGTTCCAAAAACATTCAGAAAACAACTATTTGGTTAGTATAAACAATAAATATTTAACCTCGAATAGTTCCATCTAGTAGATACATCAGATAATTCTTCATCTACAAATAGAATTAGTGAAACTTCTCTTAACGGAACTCCTCTTAAAGGACAATTTTATTAATGTCCCAATCAACAAGATACGGACGCAATCGATTTGAACTCCTTTATTACAGAACTTCAATTCAGATGCGGACGTCATCAGAATTTTTACTACTCTACACAATTTATAAAATATGAATGAACAAACTCACGATTCCAGAATTGATTGGTGTTGAAGGCACTAAAAACATTTAGGTATTATGTCGCCAACACTTTGTATATGTTAAATTACATGAATATGTGTATAGAACATTTGGTGTGTGTAAAAAATATTACACGCCTCCCTCAAAATTTAAGGTTTTACTTCGGCTTTTCTTTGACCATAACAACACGATGAACATCAAAATTCGACACACTTTCCACTAATTAATAATTTTTTATCCTCAAAACGATGGTTGAGACGTAACATTACGTCCCTCAACCTAAAACAATACCTGGATTTTTTTTCCTATCTAAATTGTGTTTTTCGGACTTAAGAGGGTATCATAGCATAATTTAATTTTTATTCTATTTTTATATCAACATAAATCTTTGTATATGGGAAAAATCAATTTTCCCATGAAAATTGGTTGTATTAACATTTCACTAATTCCAGATTCTGATAGGGTTGGTAAAAGTGGTGATTTGGGCGGATAAACTTAATTAAAACATATATTGGGCAAATTAAATTGTTTTCTTTTCTTTTTTTATATAAAGATTAAAACATGTAAGTAACTATAAATAACGTTTCTCATAAACTGTGTATTCGTATATTAGTTCTATATTGTTGAATGAGTGATGAACAGTTCTTGGATTTGAAAAAGATATTTTATCAAATATAGAAAGTGAGTATACAAACTTTTTTTACAGTCAATACTTTGGAAAACTAAAATAAACATAGGTACAAATTTGATACATAGTTGACAAATTAATTTAAAAATAAGTCAATATCAAATGTTACAAAAAAATAGTGTATCATCTATATTAATAATAAAAAAAGTTTTCTGATTCCCTTAATACGCATACGAAAGACTACATAAAAAAATTAAGATTTTATTGAACAATATTTCTGTAATATTTTAAAGAAACGTTAATGTTCCATTTATTCATTATTTAACAGTAAGAAAATCATTTCTAGGTACTTCACTAATGTCTACTGCAGCTTCCAGCTATCCTTCAGATGAGGAACACCGATGAGGTATGTGTAATTTTTTTGTAAATTCTTCTTTCCATGTCATTGGATACACTCTGTGTCAATATGCCATAAATAAAACTTATATAGAAATTCATGAAGAAAAATAATAGACCAAATAATAAAAGTGAATAGGTATACTTCAGAACAACATACATAAAATGGATTTATTTTTAAAAATACAACAGAAGATGCACCAACTACCCTAAAATGTTGGTGCGAAATCACAACAGCCAATGTTCCACCTTCACACTATCCAGAAAATGTCTGAGTTGATTTAACTCTGAATTATTTTTGGTTGGCTGGTACAAGATTTATTGAAATTTTCATCAAAATCACCTGACCCATTCAAAAGTAATTCAACCAATACAATTTCAATTTACCAATTAAATATTTTTAGTTGAATAGTGAGAAACATGTGTAGCCCATTGGTCCAGTTATTTTAAAGTGATACAAGCTTTCTCTCTCCTAGGTAAAGGATGATTAACTGTTAAATAATGTATCTTTTACTTACCCCATCCATTTAGAACAGTTTCAGATTTCCTTAGATCTATTTTAGTAAAACTTTCTTCAGTTCAAGTATATTTCACTTGAGTTCTATTAATTTACCTATCTTTCGGTAAAATCTGAAGACGGATGAAACCATTTTTGATTTCAGCAAGTTGTCAGAGAATGATATTATTTTACTTTTTTTGTAAAAATTAGAACTGTAAATCTTTAGAGGAATAAGAAGTATTATCAAATGGTGATATTGTGTCCAGTAAATTTGTATTATATTTTAGGTAATGTTTTATTTATTTATTTTTTTCACCTCTTAATAAAGAAGAATCTTTTATTTTTCACCAAATGAGTAGATTTTCCACTTACTTTTTGTGGAAAAAAACTATTTATGTTATAATTATAAAATTTTATTATGTACTTAAAACTAAAACATTAAATTTTAATTTCCTCCAGTTAAATTTTTAGGAGCTAAAAACATTATTCCTGTGGACTCTTAATTTGTTATTTACCAGCAATTTTCATTTCATTTTTTAATTTAGTATAATTTTAATACTTGCTCAATTTGAAAGATGATTGTTACTAAACCAGCTTAAACATCTGCATCAAAATTTAATTTTGATTAATCTATAAAACCTCAGGATTTTCTTGCACCTTGTAGTTATGAAGTTTTGTACACGTTAGTCTAAAATATGAACAATAATTCATATTATACCTCCAAGAGGCTTTAGTCCTTTACAGAAGTTTAATTATTGCACACAGTAATGGTTGAAATACTAACTAAATGTTGGTTCCAACTAGCTTTCAAGTCAAAAAGCAAAGGAATTTACATTTTAATAACATTTTGGAGCATGAGATCACAGAACATATTTGACAATTTAAATTAATTGTTTTAAACTCCATTTTGTACTTTTTAAATCCTAACATTTAATTGGTTAACTGTGATTAATTGGAATCCCATCAATGCAGAATTTGTTTATAATTCACCAATGACTAAATTTTAAAATAAGGTATTAAATGAACATAATAAAAATTATATTCATATCTTTATTTATTTACAATTAGTAATTATAAAAACATATATTTACAATATACTTAAATGGTTAAATGCTTTAAGCAATAAAAACCACACAGATCAATTATACCTTCCTCCTTCTCATGTATTTTCATTTGATACTTTTTGTTTTATTTCTTCATATAAAAGCTGTATTCTGTCTCTCATAACAGGTTGTCCACGTTTTGTTTTTTTCGATAGCTTTTTGAATTTTTCTGCTTTCTTCTTCTTATATTCACTAATTGCTTGTTCTATTTCATTTTTCTTTTGTAGCTTTTCTTGAAAGAGCCTTCTCTTCTCTTCTTTTTTTCTTTGAATTTCAAGTTGGGCTGCTTTGAAAATACCTAACCTGAAAAATAAAAAAATTAACATTCTCATTTCAAAAATGTTAAAATAAATAAATTTCTAAATCCTATCAGAGGATCAATGGATAAAACCATAAGATTATTAAAGAAACAGCTCAAGTATTCGAGTGTTATGCTTCATATGAAGCATTAAGAAATTGTTTATTCTAGCCTGTAAAAAAGATATAGCTTTAGGGTTAACAGTGGCTTAAGACAAGGAGACCCATTATCACCAGTACTGTTCAAACTCGCCCTAGAAGTTGCCATTAGAAAAATAAGGACAAACCTGGGTGGCACCATTTACAACAGGCTCACACAACACATGGCTTATGCGGATGATGGAGTCATCACAGGGAGAACCAAAACAGCACTGGCCGGTAGAAGAATTCAAGAGAGCAGCACAGGATTTAGGACTTAGTATAAATAGTGAAAAGACGAAATATATGAAAACCTCTAGACAGACCGGGGAGAGAAGAGATATTGTGGATGTGGGGGAAAACATGTTTCACAGCTGCAGTACTTTCAAGTACCTGGGAGAAGTTGTGACGGAGAACAATAATTTAGAAGTAGAAATTAAGGGCAGAATGGTAGCAGGAACCAGATGTTTCTATGCCCTGCAAAAAGCTCTCCGATACAAAAGTCTTTCCTGGAAAGAAAAGCTTTTGTTGTACAAAACAATAATTAGGCCAGTGGTAACGTACGGTAGTGAGACGTGGACTCTAACCAAGGAAAATAGAAGAGCTCTACTGGTTTGGGAGAGAAGAGTCCTAACAAAAATCTTTGGAACCGTTAAAGAGGAGCACAGGTGGAGAATCAGAAGCAATGACGAAATAAAGGAATTGTATGGAGAGCCTCATATCCTCTGTGCTATTAAGAAGAGCAGGCTAAGATGATTGGGACATGTGGAAAGGATGGAGCCCTGCAGGCTACCTAAAAGGATGCTAAATGGTGCACTAGAGTTAAAAGGAAAAGGGGCAGACTCAGGCGTCGGTGGCTGGATGATTTGGAGGACGATTTGAGAGGAATGGGAGTTGAAAATTGGAGGAGTCTCGCTGGAGAACGCGAGGCATGGGAAAGAGTGTTGGCAGAGGCCCAGGTCCTACAAGGACTGTAGCGCCCAACAGTGAGTAAGTGAGTAAAAAAGTGATGAAGGATAGAAGAAAGGATTAAATCCTCTGTCTAGGTAAAAATTGGAAAATGATACCGGACTAATATGCAACAAAAAAAGATTTACCGATAGGAAGACTTGGTTATGAAATATGGTAGAAAGGTGAACTGGATGCAATGGTCTAAATTGTTCTATGATTTACATAATTCTATCATCTACCCACACAATAAATTTATTCTTTTTAATAACTTTAGAAAAAAAAAAAAATTGGTTTATAGAGAAAACAGTGATAATTTATACAATGAAGTCTAAGTGCCTAGGATCTACAATATCAAAAGAAACAAAATTCCAGGGGACATAAAATCAAAGTTCTTTATTCTGACCGAAGAAAGATAATTCCACTGAAGAATTTTGAAGACTACAGAATATAGAATTGCAGACCGATAAATTATTTAGTTTACAATTTCTATTTCACTAACATAATTACTATATCAACACTACGTTGAGTAACCTACCTTAATTTCCTTTAATGTAGGTTTGATAAAATAAAGTTTCATTGAGGTTACTCACTGTAGTAATTAAGTAAAATGGGAATTGCAAACTAAATAATTATAATAAGTGTAACTGTGAAAAGTAATAGCCTGCAATAAAGTGATAACCAATGTTTGGCTGCAATAGTGTGAATAAGTTGAAAGATCCTTGAGAATGGCTAAAACGTAGGAGCTTAAGATAATAAAAAAGTGTTGAAACTATATAGCTATTTTTGTTATAACTAATAAACAAATCTGTTTCAAACGAGATATTTCATTATATATAAAGCATAATATATTTCCAATGAAGAGGGAGAAGAAGAGGGCAGCCAATAAACATATTCATAAGATTTAAAATTAGGTTGAGGGTTTTAGAAACAATCTTAAAACACTATAATACACAACTAGTTCATATAAAACACTACAATCTGATGTGCTATTTTGCACAGAAATGAAAAAAAAAAACCATACCCAATGAATATAACACTATAAACATTTTCACTTGGTATATTCATATTTTCTTCCTTTTTTTTTTTTTTTTAGGTAAGTGATGTAGATAACTGCTTTAAAACCAACATGGGTACCCAAACATCTAAAAAAGGTTAGTTTATTAGAGTTTTAATCTTCTATATATTTCTGGGTACTAATCCATGGCACTACTCTAACATGATGGGTAGACGTCTACTCTCTTTTTTTTATTAATCCCTTTCTGGTCATTTCTGATAAAGGAGAGGATTATCTTAGGTTATAACTCTATTCTAAGCAGAGAGGGAGAGTCAAGTTTTTGTTATGTGGGATCACCAAAAAATAAAAGTCTGCTCAGGCTGAAATGGAACTGTTGTCGCTGCAGTAACAAGGTAGTAAAAGGTGATTCCTCAGATGTTTACTCACTTAAACACAGTGAGAAAAACAGTCGACCATTATATTCAGTTATCACCTGACACCATCAAGAAATTTGTATTCATGTAAATTTAAGCCCCAACCTCCACCAAAAAGGATCGGTGAGGGTTAGTTGACCTCATAAGAGAGGGTGTATCAAACTGAAGTTGACCGCTGTGACCTAACTGGAGTAGTACAATAAATAGTTCAAGTTATTACCCACATCAAAGACTTGCTAAATTGACACGGATCATGTACTCAGACTGTAACAGGTTTCAGAGAATATAGAATTTGAAATCAAGAATATTGCTATATTGTAATTTTTTTAGGCATTTATATCAGCTTAACCATGCTTATGAACAGGGGTCACCACTATTTTTTTTTCAACTTTCCACAGCTACTCCATTATTGTGTAAATGTACTCCTCAATTTGTTATAAGAACCATTTTCACACAAAACGATAATTTGAGGTTCAAAGAGATTTCCAATCCCTATTATAATTTTCCAAGTTTAAAAAATGTTTCTATAGTAGTAGCTGACTTTATCTAGAAGCATTATATTCATTTATCTGATTAATTAATTATTAAAACAAAAAAAAAAATGTGGAACTGTCAATTTTTCATTCTTCCTCATTGTGCAGCCTTGGCCATTCAAATTTTCTGAACGAGGTTTTTCGCACAGTGGAGCAAGATGTGTTGTGTTATAAACATTGTTACTTGGTATAACTTTTAGGGATTCGCTATTAGAGGTTTAACTTTAAGTGAATTTTTCACAAAAACTAAGAGATAAATTTGTTTATCCAGGACCTACTATCAAACTCATCTCATCAGTAATTTTTTCTCGAATTTTAATAGTTTCATTTGAATAGGTCTACTTACTTTAGAGAACCTTTTTTCATAATAGATTTCACTAACATCAATAAAACCATAATTTGGCCTGGAGAACCGAGAAGCAAATGAAGAACAATAATTTAAAAACAATGTAACATTAATTACAGTAACCCATTGACTAAGAATAAAATTGAAATCTTATTCTGTTTTTTTTCCTGGAGAGATTGCAATGCAGCCTAAAAAAAAAACGTGCACTATTATAAGCCATCTCTTCTCTGCTCAAAGCGGCCAGTTGTCTTTGCGGATCTCAATATTGTAGAATGATTAACTATCTCACAAAGTTTAGGGTCTAAGATGCGATCCTTCTCAAACTTTAGCAGTCTCATCAACCAATCTTCAGTTTTATATTATAGAAATGCTTATTCAACTGACAAGTGTCCTGTATATAGACCTGTCACCAATCTTAGAGTGCTCCTGTCCATATTGAGAAGTGTTTTACTTCTTTTTGGAAGTAACACAATTCTCAATATGCACAAGAAATTGAAATCTTACTACTCATCTACGTTGAAAAATAAACAAATTTACCTAACTTTAACAATTATTAATCTCAAATAAAGAGCTAGCAAAAAAAAAATTTAATGAAAAAGACAGAAATGTTAAATTAGGGTTGCATGCAGGCATCTGTGGCCATAAATAGGTTAAGTTAATGTAAATACAACAGAATTTACCTTCCATTATTTTCTGAAGTGTCTATTTGTTCTGTATGTTCTTCAATAGCTTCACTTGATTTGTTTCTCTTATATTCTTTATTATATCTTCTTTTGAAATTTTTCTGCCTTCTCTGCTCCCATAGTTGTACTGAAAAAAACAGTTGTATAGAAATATAAAAATATGATGTGGGTTTGTTGGGTGTTTTAATCGCGGACATTTAAAAACTTAGACATTGAAAAACTTACCTTTGACTTTATTGTTTAATTGGTAATTAATGTATTTTTTTCTGTCAGCTTTCTTGTCGTTCTTAACAGAAATATTTGAGTTTCGGTCGTTTCTTGCAGTCCTATCCATATTTACTGAAGACATTTTAATCATAAATATAACCTACCAGTTGTAAAAACATGCGTGTGTGCCGTTCATGATCTATACCATTAAGCTCCTAAGAGGTAAGAGAAGTATAATCTATTGATATTGGTTTAACTTATAATTCTTAAGTTATCAACAAAAAAGAATAGTTTAAATCTTTCAGCACTCCAACCAAGAAATGTATATGGTGCCGATATTAGGAATATCAGTCAACTTAACTCCCGTACCAAAGGGGGTGTTATTTTTATATGTTTATGATAAAATTGCGGCTATTACTCTGTGCCATATTGTTTTATTTATCTAGTGATGGATTGCGAAAAAAGTAAATGTCATCTACACACATTTATTTAAAAATAACTAACAGATATTTTGAGAAATGTCTTTATTATTTATCAATCTTTTCTTTCATATATTTAAATTTTTAATCGTTAAAGATTTGAAAAAAGGTTACAATAAAAGGTAAATACAACTAGAAAAGTAGAATATAACATTCATTATTCATCTTCAAAAATTAGAAGTTGTAGACTAGAAACTTTTTAATCCGTTTTAAAGAATTAATTTCCTCATTTATTCTGTACTTATAACAGTGACTGTCAGATTCTTCAACTCTGGTAAGAGTAATTGCAAACTTCTGATTTGTGTGTTGGACTAGGTTTTTTTTTTTTTTTGGTTGAGATTTTTCATTAGGCTAACACTCAAACTGACGAGTAAGTTCAAAAGATGGATTACATCGGATCGGTAGCTGAAGGTTGGAATATAGATTTCATCAAATTACATCCAAAGTTTTCACTTACGCTTGGCTATAAACGTACTATTGATAATAAAGTTATATTTTAAAAAAGACTCCTCCGATTTGGCAAAATTTTGGAGAAAATTTGGAAATTAACGAAAAATGATCCAGTATAACTTTATCCACTTCTTTCGCATCGACTTTTGAAAATTAGAGTTTGGAATGGGTCTAGTTCTAACTTCAAGTTCTTCAGTGCGCCAACCTGGTTAGTTGTACGTAACTTAGATCGTCTTATATAATTTGACTATTATTACGGTGAAATACTGAAATTTCAAAAGTCATTATTTAAAAATAATGTAAACAGTTATTTCAATTAAGGTCGGAGATGGAAATCTTTTTTTATTAATGTTATATAGATATAATAAATAGAATACAGAGAGAACAGTCTATACAAGAGAACAGTCTTAATCACCTTAGAGGCCACCATGCCTTGACAGGGAGCATTAACCTTTTATATTTACTTGCTTTTTTTTGGGGCGCCCATAGCTCAGTGGTTAAGACACAGTCTTACCAATTTGATGTCTATTGGCGGTGGCGGTTTGAATCCGGCCTGGGACGTTGACTTTTTTCATTGAGTGGCGGTCCCACAAAATGAAGAACTTTGACCCCCGGTCAAAAACCTAACTCAAGAGAAGGTCCCGTTGTCAGAATGACTGACACATAGAAGTGTGGTAAAATATTTTTTAGGAGTGAAATAAAGTTGATATTCCTTTTAAACTGGATCTAATTAAATAAACTAAACAAATTAGAACTGGAGATATAAAATAAAACGTTTGTAAATTTTTTTTAAAAATGAAACCAATATTTCGCCCTTATAAGTGCATTACATCAAAATTATGCAGGTTAAAAGAGGAAACATTCAACTTCATAACGGTTGTATTACCGTAGGAATTGGATAAAGTGTTAAGGAGTTATGAACGATTATATAAATAATGGTCACTGAAATTTAAAAAAAAGATGAAATTATTCTAATTTTTAATTCCTTTGGAAAAAGGTGTTTAAGAGTTTCAGACGACGCTAAAAACGAATATGATTTGCTTTTTCCTAAAAAACAAAATATTGACCTACTTTACTTAAATCCTAATTATGTTTTTTAATTTTTTATTGAATAAAAAATCATTTAATAGAGCAGTAATATTTTTTTCTTATTCTTCAGATAGACAAATCGATTGGCGTATAATAACGAATGAAGAAAATATAATAATAATATAATTTTTGAACTATGCGCCAAAAATGCTTAATTTTTTTTACTGAAAAAATCAGTCTCCCTAGGAAAAATCCTGAACATTTAGCTTATTGCCCCATCACAATTGGATGAACGGTATTGCTGAGCATAAAGTACGAGCAAACTAACATTCATTTTTATATATTAGATAGGACGAATTTTAAAGATATTTATGTATGTATTAAACATTAAAATGAAGGAAAAATAGCGCTCGGAGAACTCTCGTAGCTTTGGGATGAGATGGCAGAACAAAACGACCCGCAAAACGGCCAAGGAGAACAAGCCAAGCCCCGCCTAAAGTTAGGATCCAGAGCGATTCTTTAAAGGTGAACACCCTTGACGTGCAGCTGGCTATGATAATAATATACCTTCAGGTGTAATATATCGCTTTTAAATCAACTGCCATATATGTAATCAATTATATTTTTTAATGTTTACTTTTTTGTGCAAAGTTATTAGTTAAAACTAAAATCAATCGAAATTTTATGTATTTTAGATAGATTGATAAAGAGGTTTAAAATATACCATATTATTTTCAAATGGCTAATCCTTTTTAAATATAGACATTCCGCCATTTGCTGTGTCATTCATATAATTTTAAAATTAATAGAGGCAATTTGAGGAGTTTCAATAAAAAATATCATAAGTAAATGATAGTAGTTTAATACGATTAAACATACATAATAAATATAAAGTCATATCTTATTACTTTTACTTACCTATATATGGAATATATAGTGATAGTACAAGAGCGCAAGAGGAGAAAAAAGGCAGTTATTTCACCACAATTTTGATTACTTAATTGAAAACTATGTATAATTAAAAGTAAAAATTGATGAGTCTGCCAACTATAGGTAGGGGGAATAAAAAATGGCGGCTGTTTCAAAACCTTAAAAATAATTCATTTTTTATTCGGAGCTCTATGTTTTAAAAACTACCAGCAACAATGGAAATTCTAAAATAGCATCATATAAAGTAGAGTAAATTTTCTAAAATGTAAGCCCTAATAGAGCTATTTACGTCCAATAGTTCTCGAGATATAGCTTTTTAAAAAGCAACATTTCATAGAAAAGTATGGACGTACTGAAAGATTAGTAGTTAGTTAATTTATTTTGAGAAATCTATATCTCATGAGCTATGTAACGTACCGATATTTATTAACACTCAAATTAAAGCAAGTTTATGAGCTACAAAGTAGTTTATGACGTTTAATTTCGTAGGAGTAGTAGGTTTCATGAAATTAGCTAAAATAAATTGATTTATAGTTGTTCGGACAAATTTTTATTAGCCAAATTTATATTCATATGGGAATATCATAAAAACTACTACCCCTACGAAGATAAGTGTCATAAACTACTTTATAGTATGTAAGTTAAATTTCCTTTATTTTGAGTGTTGGCAGACATATGTGCGTCTTATGGGCTATATTTTTTCAAAAATCCAACATGTGTGTGAACAGTTTATACGAAACTGAAATTGCATATTTAATGCATGTATATGCCTGGGATGTAACAGAAACGTTTTAGAAAAAATCTAACGATCCTAAAGTGCCACTTTATAGACATTTTTTTTTTTCGATTTTCTCAAAAATATCTCGAAATATTTTGATAATCTCGGCATGTCTATGTGCAATTAAATAAAATCTTTAATATCAGCTTTCTCTTACCGTTATTGAAATAGTCTAATAGCGATTTTATCGAAATTATCTTTCGTTTTGTTTATTTAAAAAAAAAAAACCAATTCTAATTGTTAACAATAATAAACGATGGTTAAATACAAAATATTAAAGAATTTTATAAATAGCTAAAGGAGGAACGAGGAAAACTAGAAACATCCGTAGAGAATGGGAAATGCTGAGACCGCCTGATCTATTCCATTGTATTACAACTGTGTTGTCTTTTGTTAAACTGTTTCATTTGTGGTAAGAACAAATAATGAAACATACAATTCATTATTTATATTCGTTTTTCCTACCCCTGAGGAACTCTGAAATACGAATTTTATTGCAATGAAAAAATAAAGACTTTTTGTTCATGATTTTCGCCTTCTCTGGTCTTTATTTATTTATTTTTATTTTCCTTCGAAAACCACCAAAGCTATGATAACCTCTATACGAGCCCAACAATCTACACATAACTTGGGGATGTGTTTTAGGAGGTAAGTTAAAGCTTTGAGATGTGGCACATCTTCTAAATATTTGAGAAGATGGTTGGGGGTGCGGTCAGAGAAGAACACAAATAAGCTAAAAAACGTATTTATTAGTTCTAACGTTTCGGCCAGAATTTCTAGCCTCAGGGTATTAAAAAATAAGATAACAATCAATGAGTAAAGAATATATAGAATGAGTAGAAAATAACTAACATAGGAATACGTCAGATTCACTCCGTTCCTCAATTTCAGGCGCTTTTTAAATATTCTTCGATTAAACTACCTAAAAGTCTCCTCTTCTCGTTTTAAGCAAATATTTCAAAACTGATATAGGACCGACGCTATCTGGGGGGTCTTAGTGGGGCGTGTCAGGCCGGAAAGGATTGCCTTTTTTATGTGCTATCCTCCCCTCATAACACATAAATAGTGTTAACAGACATAAATAGTTCAAGTGCTATTAGAAGATAAAGGCTGTATGCTAAGAGTACAATAAAAATTAAATAAGAGGAAAGAACAATTAATAAAATAAATATGAAAATATTGTAAGTACATATTAGTACAAAATAAAAATAAAGTAATGAAAGTTGTTAATAAAATATATATAAATAATTAAATATGTGTGTAAAATAACAGGATTGAGGAAACAAAAATATCAAGTTATATAATCCAAAAGAAACAAAAAATATGAATATTCTATTTTCATAATAATTCCTTAAAAATTAATGTTATGGAAAAAAAGAGAAAGAAAATATATGTAACTAGTGAGATATAAAGTAAAATACTAGAATAAAGAAACAAAAAATTCTAGTATTCTAGAAACAAACAAAATATTCTTGGTATTTTACTATTTATGTCTGTTAATACTAATTATGTATCCTTATGTTTGTTATTTTCTAATAATTCTATATATCCTTTATTCATTGGTTGTTATCTTGTTTTTTGTCCTGAGTCCTGATGAAGTCTAAAAATTCAGGCCAAACAGTTGGCACAAATAAACAAGTTTTTCAATTTATTTGTGTTATTCTCTGACCGCACCCCACACATATTCTCCTCGTATATATTATCCACGATCAATTATCTTCTCGTCATTTTTACTTTTGAAATTAGGAAACCTTTATCTTTAATATAATAATTTTCAGTTTTTTTTAATGAGGTTTCGTTATACAGAGGTCAGTAAATTACTTTCTGAATCTGTTAAATTCTCAAAAAAATTTGAATAGTCCAGTTTTCAAAATAATATATTTTTATTTTGAGAGTTAAATTTCGAATATATTATTTATTATAACCAATTTTATTGAGGTTGTTTGTTTTTTAATGTGGTTAATTTTTTATTACTAAAAGATAATCAAAAAGATCGAGAGAAAAGCCTTTTGAAACATTCAGGTTCAAGGGTATCTGTATTACCTTAAAAATAAACAATATTAAAACTGTTAAATTCATATTAGCTTACTTTTTTAGCATTACTTATTATTACTTTCCTATCTTCTAAAGCTTCGTGGGAGCTCGGTCGACTGCAGGGTTGTAAAACCTCACTGTTATAGCATCCCCGGCCTCTAAGAACTGAGTAACCTTTTTTGGCAGAATAAACATGGCGGTTGAGCTTGATTGCTGACCACATCACCTACTTGTAACACCATCGGCTAAAAAGATACTCTAGTAACGTTCACTTAATCATCTGTATATCTAATAGCCTATTCAGCTAGTTCATAGTTCATAGTTTACGGAACGACTTTTACCACCAATATTTGCGGTAAGTTTACCCACATTTGAAAAAAAAAATTAGTATTTAAAAGTTTTTATTTAAGTTTCACCATCGGCGCGCAATGTACTTGGTCAACCATCCCATATATTGGGGCCCCGAGATATTCTTATCATTCCTGAAGGACTGATTTCCTTCCTAAACTCACTCGATTGGACTTCTGAAATCAAGTGATTCCTCAATGGCGTTAAACTTTGGTTTGTACGTCGTACTAAACTTAGTATGATTCGGTTACCTCCAGATAGGTATTTTTTAGTAAAATTGTGCAAACATTATCTGACAGTTCACATCACGCAATTTTGTGTGATTTATTATTATTATTACTGATTTATTATCGCCCCATCGTAGCGAAATATCCTATTAATAAAATAAGGGAGCAATAGCATGATGGGTTTGAATGTGACTCCTAAAGATCTAACATGACGTGATATAACATAAATCGAACTATGATGTAATAATAACATAAGTATGATAAACATGATATAAGATAAATCAATGTACTGATTAACTACAATCACCTTTCGACGTTTATGGTGTTCATGCTGTGGGCATGTTTGGTATAAGTTGATTAGAACTAGAGAGGTCATAAGCTCATTCGTTCCGATGTAATGTATTCATGATTGTATAATGTGATGTCTAAGTTTGTTTTTATTATGTTACCGGCATACCATTGTGTTCTTGCGGTATGCCTCAGTGCTTCAGATTGGAAATTATATCATTTATAGTGCCCTTTTAGTCCTCCTTTATACTCGCTGGGTTTACGTACATGTCAGTGTCGATAACTAGATGTACAAACTCGTGACTTCATCTGATTGGAAAATGATTAACCAACATAAAATATAAAATGAAACCAAAATTATATTATTAAATCTATGTTTAACAAACACGTTGAAGTTGATTTTATTTCCTGTATAAGGTAGTAAAATAAAGTCGAAAGTATAGAAAAAAAAATCTAATGCTCATCAAAAGGTACGCCCAGGTTTTCTAATAGCAATATCTTTATTATTCAGGATGATAAAACTACTCCTTACTGTATATTCCATAAATATGTTTTTGGAAGTAAAATCGGATCGTTGTTATAAAAACAATGTAAATACGAAAACATTAATTTAAAAAATAAATAGTTTTTTTTATGGTTCTCTATTTGACTTTTAAACTTAAGTCAAGGCCTAGCTGATATTAAACATTACTTTATCCTACATTAACTATTTTAGTGCCAGATCCGAAATATCGGCCCGCCCCTTGTAGTACAAGAACCGGGAAGAAAAAAAGGCAGTTATCTCATCCCAATTTTTTATTACTTCAATGAAAACTATGTACAATTACTAGTCAAAATTGATGAGTCTGCCAAGTATAGATAGGGGGAATAAAAATGGCGGCTGTTTCAAAGCCTTAAATATAATTAATTTTTCATTTGGATATCTTAAAAACCATCAAAAATATTAGAAAACCTAAGTGAACATCATTTAAAGTAGAGTAAATTTGCTAAATTATTAACCCTATTTACGTTCTCGAGATATAGCTTTTTAAAAAGCAACATTTCTTAAAAACGAGCTGAAAGATTAGTAGTTAGTTATTCTATTTTGAGAAATCTATATCTCAGGAACTATGTGACGTATAAATGTCTATTAGCACTCAAATTAAATCTGGTTTAATGTACTATAAAGTAGTTGACCTTTATCTGTGTAGGAATAGTAATTTTCATGATGTTTGCAAAAATAAATTGATTTATAGCTATTCGGACAATAAGTATGATTTATAAAAACGTTTATTTCAGAAACCATAAGACGGACAGATATCTGGCAGCACTCACGTTAAATCTAGTTAAATTTACTATAAAATAGTTCATAACGTTTAGCTTTGTAATAGTAGTAGTTTTTATGATATTCGATAAAATAAATTTACAAAATGTTAATTTCTAGTTGTTCGTATAAAATGTTTGATTTTTGAATAAATATATCTCTAGATCCATAAGACGCACATATGTCTGCCAACAATCAAAATAAAGGAAATTTAACTTACTATAAAGTTGTTTATGACGCTTAACTTCGTAGAGGTAGTAGTTTTTATCATATTCCCTTATGAATATTAATTTGGCAAATGATAATTTGTCCAATCAACTATGAATCAATTTATTTTTAGCAAATATCAAGAAAACTACTATTCATACGAAGATAAAGGTCATAGACTACTTTATAGTCCATTGAACTAGCTTTAATTTGAGTGTGTGTTAATCGACATGCGTTTTTTGTGCGTGAAATGGTTTTAGAGATATATATTTTTCAATATAAATTAAGTAACTACTGATTATTCAGTACATTCTGTGCAACAATTTTATGAAATGCTGCTTTTTAAACAGCTATATTTCGAGAACTTTTGAACGTAAATTAGGGCTCTTATTTTAGCAAATTTACTCTACTTTAAATAATGTTTTCTTAGTTTTTCTATTGATGTTGGTAGTTTATAGATATAGAGCTCCGAATGATAAATTAATTATTTTTAACGTTTTGAAACAGTCGCTATTTTTTATTCCCCCTACCTATACTTGGCCGACTCATCAATTTTGACTAGTAATTATACCTAGTTTTCATTAAGGTAATCGAAAATTGGGGTGAAATGACTGACTTTTTTCTCCTCTTGGGCTCTTGTACTATTGTAGCGCTTTACTTTTCTCGCTCGAGAACTCTATCTTAAAATAAATTAGTATAATAAAAGGTCTAATTTCACTACGAGAGAATTAAATAAAAAATTAGCTCAACAAAAACGTAAAACAATAAATAAAAATGTGACTTATCGTTCAAATATATTTACGATAACATAACCTATAACAACTGCCTATTTCGTAATAGATAATATTTCCTGCGCTTATCATGTATCTTAGAGTTATTATTAATTTTTTTTTTTTGCATAATATTATTTATTTTGCTACAAAGTATATACTTAGTATTAAATGTTCGAAGCAATCTACTGACCTCGTTAAGTCTAAGTTCAATTTTTATTTTTTTGTTCAAAACTTTACAACTTATATAAGGAAAGTTGAAATAATAATTTAAAAATATTCACATTGTATAAAAGAATGAAAATATATTTTTATTTAAATCTTATCTACATATATAAAAGGGAATGGCGAATCTTTGTCTAAAATAAACTTTTGAATTACTGGACCGAATTACGTACAGTTTTTTTCAAAATGTTCCCTGTCGCCATGGTAACGTTTAAAGATAATAAAATCCCTGAATTTTCAGATATGTAAAAAGTTATGTACAAAATTAAGGATTTTTGATGCGTAGCTCAGAAAGTATACGTTTATCACGTACCAATCGATCTGTCTCTTGCTGAAGAATCAGAAAATATATGTAAGAAAGAAAATATATTTTTATTTAGATCTTATCTATTTGTATAAAAGCGAATGGTCGAATATATTATTAAATATATTTATGATAACATAATTTTGTTTCAGCAATGTTTTATTACCTATAACAATTACTTATTTTGTAAGAGATAAAGTCATTTGTACTTTGGAGTTATTATTTTTTTAGCAATATTATTTATTTTGTTACAAAATATATTGAAAATCCAAAGTATGTCCTTTGTAATAAATTGTCTATCTGAAGTCATGATGAAAAAATGACTTTTCAACATATGTGCAAATAGTTTTTGTAAGAGAGAATTTTTATTTTCTTTATGATCATTTATGCTTTTTTTATTTATATAACTTTCAATGAATATTAAAAAATTATTGTCATTGATTTGATTCTCTATTTTTCCCTTAACACACTGCTTTTTGAATTATGTAAATTTTGTTTTTTTATTTGGTTTTGATGAGCCTTTTTCCAAACTCTCGTAATATTGTGAAATTTGCCGGTTATCTTCATATTGGCACATCTTTTTTTGCCCAGCACTAAAAAGATTACCGAGTCGAAAACATTTTGGATCGTGTTATGAAGCGAGACTTCCAGTAAGTCGAATTTAGCTAGAAAGTTGAATCATATAGTTCACCTAAATACCTGTTTTTAATTTTTGAAGTAATCTATCGTTCTCGTAATTTTAAGTACATTTTTTTTTTTGTTCAACACTTTATGATTTATATAAGGAATATATAAGAATGAACATATATTTTTATTTAAATGTTATTTATTATAAAGATATAATAATTTGAAAAATGAATTACCAGACATTAATCATGGTAATACAAATCACAGTTATAACCATGGTAATAAACCTCAAAACGATTTCCATTGGTCTGTTCTTCAAAAATATAATGCTAGATATTTTTTGTGTTAGTGTTGCCGATAAGTGGAAAGGAAGTGAAACGCGAAAAATGATGGAACAGCTCTGACCCTTGCGATTTTAAATAAGCATACGTTTTGGGCTTTCTAATTGGGATCAATCCATAAGGCCTTTGCTGTGAGGTCATCATAAATCAACGCGGAGTATTCCTGAGGTGCGGATGGCCGGCTTAGGAAAAGGTCAGGCAACCCTTTTCAAGATAAAATCCTCCAAATGTCATAGATCCCATTAAAAAAAATTGGACTTTCCCGAATCTCTTAATGTTCCTTTCTTACGACATTCGGAAGCCGTGTGTGCGTTGTGAAAAAGCTGGTTTCCGTAAGTGCAAACATAAATCACCTATGACATGATACGATGTGCTAAGGTATACGAGGCTTTAGAATCTATTCTGGAAATATAAGAACTGAATGAAGTTTCAGTTTTTATTTAAACATTTTTTTTCTGATAGGTCAGACATTTTTTTGGATAGTTTAAGAATATTTTAAGATGTTCTGCATTCTAACACTCAAATAAGTAAATTGTTTTTTTTTATTTCGTACTAACGTTTCAGATGAGGTTGTCGGGCTCATCACAGGTGCTTTTGTTGAAGGAGACGGTCTATCCTATTATTGTCTCAAATTAAAATTAATAAAAAAAAAAGTCATGTTTTATCCATTTTTAGGTTATGAATATTGTACAAAAAAACTGTTGTTGTTTTTTTTTTTTTAAATATCTATTTACAACTGTATATCATATTATAAATACAGTAAATTTGATCTTACTTATAATGGAGTGGTACAGGCGTGTAGAGAAACTACCCATTGGTAGCACTCATATTTCTACACCAGAAGGTTTCGAGTCCATCTTCTTTTCAGACACCTCGGAGTATTGTCAGGAATAGAAGAAGAAGGAAGGTTAGAAACCCTTTTGATTGTTAGGGAGTTTATAATGAAAGGATTGATATCTGGTTCGGGCTAGGTCGGTTACATATGGATCAATTTGATCTTAGTTATAATGGAGTGATACAGGCGTGTAGAGAAACTACCCATTGGTAGCACTCTAATGACGTTTTTACATTAGCAGGTCTCGTGAAATCTTCTTTTCAGTCAAAGCTCAACTCCGTGACCTTATTACAGACATGTAGATCAGTCTTTGTAATGAATTGGAAGTTTAAACCGTATGTCCAGTAAGAGCTGTAATAGTCGAAATCGAGGTGCAGTTTCTTTTCAGTCTTTTGTGAGGATTCCAGGTTAATCGTTCTGTTCTAAAGGAGTAAGAGTAGTATTATTAAAGGATAATGTAGGGCAGTAACTAGGTTTACGACGAAGGGTAAAGGTGATTTGATGGTATTTATTTTGATCCTCCTCCAATTATGGCACCATTCTTCGAGCGTGGTGACATGGTATTGTAGAGTTTGTGATGCAATTAAAGGGTTATCATTGGCTGCGAGCACACACATTTCGTAGGTGGTGAGGATAGTGTTAGGATTGGTTGGGATGTCAACTGTAAAGACGGTGAAGAGGATAGATTCGAAGATATTACCTTGAGGGACACCAGCGGATGAGAATAGAGGGATGAATAAGCGCTGTTGTGATTTACTTGAAGTAATCAGTCAGTGAGATAAGAACGGATAATGAGAAAATAAATAGGGGGTAGGAATTTACGAATCTTGTAAAGCAGTTCCGGGTGCCAGATTCGACCAAAAGGCTGTTCTACATCGAAAGAAACCACCGCGGAGAACATTAAAAATCTGTATTACTTTAAATAAATAAATCATAAATAATTTACTTAGGCCGTGGATGACTGAGCGAGTTAAGCCACAAACTTAGCATTCTTCTCAGAAGTTCCTACTCGAAACCGCCCTGGGCGGGTCAACTTATTCTGCGGGCCCACGAAATAAACCTCGACTTTTCCACTCTGGCTAGAATAGGTTAGTAACCAGGAGTACAAGCCCTCTTTTCTATGCTATGTTGATTAACAGAAGGACCTTAAACGCCAAATAAAAAAAAATAAACAAATTTTTTAATATGTAATCTTTGATCGATACACTATCATTACTTTTTTTGGTTAGAAATGTATTATACTTGAATCATTTTTACTGACGATATTTAATATATACATTTTAGATGATTTAGATAAACAATTTATGGTTTCACTGAGTTAAGTTTTTATTTTGTAGTAAAAATCAGTGTATATTGGGTTATAACTGATGAGCTGGATGAAGTGTATGCTTTCCCTTCACAAAGTTAATTTTTTATGTGTGCTCTTTAATGCAAAAGTGCTGTTAGTAGGATCTGAAATTTTAACATACTGAAAGTAGAAGTTCTTTTTAGTTTTTAATAAGGAATGACTAAAAACTCGCTTTTTTATGTTAAAAATTGTCA
>NW_027110474.1:479698-482699 GCF_000696795.3 Halyomorpha halys
TTTTTTTTATTAAAATTAATTTTTATGAGAATAAAATGACTTATACCAGTTTTGCTCTTAAAGGCTCATTTGATAAAAGTAGTTCCATCTCTAAGACGGTTTTAATCTCCTTTTCCGTCTTCCTCCTTCTCTTCTCATTCTCTCCCAATATAAAATTTATTTAATTAACCTTCAATTTATTATTTTTTTTCATCCCGCTGACATCCCACCCAATCCTGACACTATTCTCACCACTTACACTGATTACATGTGTGAGCTCACATTCAATAATAACCCTTTAATTGCATCCCAAACTCTCCAATCTCATATCACAGCCCTCGAAGAATGGTGCCGTAATTGGAGGAGGATCAAAATAAATCCCAACAAAGTACATTTACCCTTCATTGTAAACCTAGTGACTGTCCTACAATATCCTTTAATAATGCTGCTCTTACCTCTGTAGAACAGAACCACTAATCTGGAATCCTCACACAAGACTAAAAAGACAGGAAAATGTTCCATATGTAACCGATTTACCCTGAACCAGATATCAATCCTTCCATTATAAACTCGCTAACTATCAAAACCCTCTAGTTTCTAACCTTGCTTCTTCTCCTATTCCTGACAATCCTCCGAGGTGCCTGAAAAGAAGATGGACTCGAAACCTTCTCCTGTAGAAATATGGTGAGTACTACCAATGGGTAGTTTCTCTACATGCCTGTATGCCATTTTGATCTTACATCAAATATCTTGATTTAATTGTAATAAATCACACCTTAATATTGATTCAAATAATCCTTATTAAGGCTTCCCCGATAAGTGGAAATTTGAGGTAATAAATTTTGTATGAGCATACCCTTAATTTCATTTAATACATGAACGACATGAGATTGTCAAGAAATTATTATAAATAATATTCTAATTTTACATATAGAACTCCGAATCAACCTTTGAACCCAAATGTAGATGGTAATGCAAGACTTCCTAGATTATTGAACAAACCTATACAACATTAGATTTCTACATTATTTAAACTTATGCCCTTGTATTAATATCTGAAATTCAACTTAATATATTACGTAAACTCTTAATAAAATACTCTAAATGAGCATTGCTGATATGACCAAGTGGCATTACAGAACTCCTGGAATCTATGCTGGCCTCGTGAACATTTGACCATGTTCTACTTATTGCGCCAGTACAATGTTGTATTGACCTATGGAATTTTGATTAATTCCAGTAGATAAACTAACTCTTGTGCTCTTAATATACTTTTCAATCGGTATATTAAAGTATGAAATCCTAAAATAAGCCATTTCATATGTAACAATTATTTTTTAGATTTATTATTATTATTACTTTGTTTTATATTTTTACTTACCTTTGTATTAAATATAAAGTAAGAGGAAATATTGTGATCCTGAAAAAATTTCGCATTCCAGTTTCCAATAAAAATAAGTGTGTTATAGGTTAGCGTATCTCAAAGAGGAAAATTTACTGAAATTATGTACATATAATCTATACCCTTACTTCAGACTGATTATTATTGTTTAAATAAATAAATTTTATCCAATTTAAGTCTCAAAACAATTTATATTTCTTTATGAGTCCGACGTTTCGGCCAATTCGGCCATCCTTAAGGACATCTATCACAAACGGCCTTTATTATACATTTTTTAAAAACAATTTTAAACAGATAACAATATTATTAATAAATTATCATACCTTTATTAAAATTTTTTTAAACACAAAAAATTATTTAAACAATGAAATTACTTATTTAGTATAATTTCGTTAAAATCCACTTAATGGAAAAGCCACTTTATATAATTTTTGCACTTTACTATTTTATCGACAAACGGGTCTAACGATTTTGATTAAACTGTTTGTATCAATGTACAATTAAATGGTATTTAATATCCGTTAGGTTAACCCTCTTTGAGATAGTCTTACAGGACTTAAATGATGAATTTTCAAAATAGCATCTAAAATATGTTTAATTTTGTTTATTTTAGGTAATTAAGCCTCTCTCATCGTAAGAGGTAATAAGAAATGCATAAATATAAACTATGAAAGTATTTGATAACAAACTGAAAGAAAAAATATGAGATAAAAATTGTTTAGGTATAAAAAAAAAAAATGCGCGCTCCTCACTAGCTTTGTTAACCTGTATTGCTCCTATATAATGTTGAGTTGGACAATATTTCAAATTATTTAAAGTTTATAGAGAACCGATGGTAGGTACTTCATGAACCAGTAAAGCAATTATAATTTATTTTCAGGTTTCTGCTTGGATTTGACTAATCATCTAAAAAGTTTAGTAGACTTCGATTCCCAGACTTACCATCCTTGCCTTTTTTTTTTTTTTAAAAAAAAAGTAGAAAAAAAAGTGTAATTTTCAAGATTGCTCTGAACCGAAGCCATAGAAACCGTGTTTGTATTTTTTGTTAATAAAGGAAACTGTATAAAATATTAAGCCTATAAATATGGCTTTTAATCGGTTTTGCCAAAATTTATTTAATTTTAATAGGATTTGCTTTTAAAATTGCTGCAACTAGGCAAGCAGCTTGGCCCATTGCCGAAATTCAAATTCAGCTTAAAATATAAATTTCACCATCGTGATGAAAATTATTGGTATTTTTATTTATTTTGAATTTAGGCTGCAGAGCCTGAACTCCTTCCCTTGGTATCGACATCCACTAAGGGGACGGTTCCTTGGCACCTCCCAGGTCTTAGTGGAGGGACGATTTCCCTGAATAGCGGGTTGGCACAGGCTTTCAGCCCATCAAAGAATTTGATGTGCCTCCCGCCTATGTACTCCGGCACAAAGGGAAACCGGAGTTCTTGGTGACATAATACTGTTTTTAGCCCTCTGCAGTGAAGTGCCTCGGACGTAGTTCTGGTTACAAAACTCCATAAATCTTGATGAAATTATTCTCTTGACTCGATGAGGCGCGTAAGATATACCATACCACATAACAATGGACCGACCTAGCTGGAGATTTGCCTTCACTATAACCAA
>NW_027110474.1:482749-484395 GCF_000696795.3 Halyomorpha halys
AAGAGGAAAATTTACTGAAATTATGTACATATAATCTATACACTTACTTGAGACTGGTTGTTATTGTTTAAATAAATAAATATTATCCAATTTCAGTATCAAAACAATTTATATTTCTTTATGAGTCCGACGTTTCGGCCGATTCGGCCATCCTTAAGGACATCTATCACAAACGGCCTTTATTATACATTTTTTTAAAACAATTTTGAACAGATAACAATACTATTAATAAATTATCATACCTTAATACAATTTCAGAACCACATTAATTTAAAAAAACATTCTGAGTGTGGGGAAGGTTACAAATATTGTTGTGATAAATTATAATAGTGAAGGTTGATAAAAGTGTTAATTTAATGTTAAGAATTGACAAAATAGGTTATTTATTACAAGCAATCTAAGAATTGCTTATTAATAAAGTTATATGATTCTCTAATTTTTTAATGTCTCATGAGGTAATTATGGACTAAAATTAATGATCTGGGTAGAATAGCCTGCACATTTTTTTTTTCAAAATTGATGTGGTTCTAAAATTGTATTTAAGGCATGATAATTTATTAATAAATTGTTATTTGTTTAAAATCTAATACATAATAAAAGGTGATTGTGATAGATTGTCCTTGAGGATGGCCAATTTGGCCGAAACGTCGAAATTATAAAGAAATATAAATTGTTTTGAGACTAAAATTGGAAAAAAAAAATTATTTAAACAATGAAATTACATATTTAGTATAATTTCGCTAAAATCCACTTAATGGAAAAGCCACTTTCTATAATAAATTTTGCACTTTTTATCGCCATTTTATTTCTTTTTGTAAGTATTTTTATTTCTTTTTGTAAATTTTTTTCCAACATTGTCAACCTCAGGGTAAAAAAAAAAATATATTTTTTAACCCTGAGGAAACCCTGCAAAGTGGGGCGAAACGTTGGCAAATCAATAGTTGTTATTTTTAGTTCCTTTTGACCGCACCCCCAACTATCTTGATATTTGGAAAAAATAAGGTCAAGTTTTTATTTTCGGATTCCTATCTTTTTAAGGAACGATTTGTTTTTAAAATTTCTGCAACTAGGCAAGCAGCTTGGGCCACTGCCTAAGTCAAATTCAGCTTAAAATATAAATTTTACTCTCATGAAGAAAATAAACATGTTTCATATCATGCAGTTTTTCAATTTACAAAATTGTTTTTCTTACCCTCCGTTTATTTTTATTGATAACATCTACAATATAATATAATTATAATACAATATATAATTAATTATTCACACTATAACCTTGTATTACCCTAGGATATTTTAAGGAGGAAAATAAAGGATATGTCCGCTATGAGCGGGGGTTTAATTTGCACTTATTTATTTCTTTGAGGGAGGAGGGGCCACTCTGTAGGTATTTTTATTTATTTTGAATGTAGGTTGCAGAGCCTAAACTCCTTCCCTCGGTAAGGACATCAACCAAGGGGGCGGTTCCTTGTCACCTCCCAGGTCTTGGTGGAGGGACAATTTCCTTGAATAGCGGGTTGGCACAGAGAGAAGCTTCTTGGTGGATAATACTGTTTTTAGCCCTCTGTAACGAGCAATCCGCCAAAAGACGGAGTTCTGGTAACAAAAGTATAAATCTTGAAGAAATTATTCTCTTGACTCGATGAGGC
>NW_027110474.1:485651-486765 GCF_000696795.3 Halyomorpha halys
TGTTTACCATCTGCTCCATCATTTAAGTGGCTACCACGATTTCGGACTAAAGAAATAAGTGAAGATCTACCATGTCTTGGCTTAGACATATGGGTTTTCCCATTAAGTGAAGTGATGTACTCATCTTTATAAATTTCTTTCATCAGTATTTAAGGATGATTGGGTAGAGAAATGCTCTACGTGGAGCGATAAGGGGGGCAGAAGGGAACAAATCGGAACAGGCTCCTTAACTGATTTTAAACAAGAAAATAACTAAACTAAGGAAAAAAACTCAAAATCAAACTTTAGGCAATTTTAGTTTGATTTGTAGTGGCAATAGACGTTTCAAAAGAGAATAATGTTCTTTTCATTTATTCTAAATTATTTTTTATAAATTTTACCGTTAATTTTTATTTACATGCCCATTGTATCCTTTCTTTTCAAAGACAATATTAATTCTTTTAATTATCCTTCTATTTCATGTGTTGCGGCTTAGACATTTTTAATAATTAATTCCGTACAATGAATAAATGTATCTGTTATGGTTGTAGCATTTTATATTAGCAGGCTATTATTTATGTTTCAGTGGCATACATAATACCGTAGGATAACGATCATTGTGTACATACTCAGGCTCAGGCGTCTCTATCTAGAGATAGTATTAGTTGCCTGTAGTCAAATGTGTATGTAATTTAGTATTAATTGCTTGTGGTCAAGGTTGGGAAAAAATTAGCTATAATTGAAACAAATAGCTAAACTTGTCATGGATACGATATTTATTTATCAATGGTTCATTCATGAACAAGGGTGGTATCCATGGTAATTTTAGATGTTAGGGTTACCTAGTTTTTTGCCCATCTCTGCTAGACGTGGCCAATCACGTCACGGTGGGTGGACGTATTTTTTTCAAACTTCCTCCGCGAGGACAAGAACAATCTACCCACAGCGGGAGCACCATCGATCACCCCCGGAAATATAAAGACATTTTTTATTTTATTTCACTAATGACACTTAATCAACTTTTTTTTTAATTTTAGGATTTTTAATTTGATTTAAATCAGATTTATTTAATTTTTCTTTTCTTTTAGCTGATTTTTAATTTTTATAATAGTCATATACTTAATAAGTTCCTTTT
>NW_027110474.1:487260-519997 GCF_000696795.3 Halyomorpha halys
CAAGTATTTAAAATACAGTATCAACAAAATTCGACATTGTATTTCTTTACTTTCGTCAGCCTTCACGGTTGGGCCAGCAAAGGTTCCTTTTTGAACCTCTACCCTCCGTAACAATACCCAATACTGTCCGCTCATTACATCTTATACAATTAAAGGTTCTATAGGTAAATTCGTTTTACACTAAACTACCGAGATTAACAAACAGACGACTTAAAATGGGGCTTGCAACTCGAAAACTGTACATTACCTGCATACTTGAGGTAGGCACGTATAATACTAAATAATAATGTATTTTCAGCATCTGAATTAGTACCACGGCACATATTCATGCAAGATCCAAAACTAGAGTAGATATAATCGCTTTTGTAAACATTATTTCTATACATTTTTGACAATTTCAAATGTTATTTCTAAAACTATATTTCTTCCACGTTTTGGTAATCTTGAATGTGTGAGGTGCAGTAAGTTTTTTTACTAATATACACGGTACGATAACTTTCTATGAGTCAGGACTGGCATTCATTTGTCTGTTGACATCGTTTCCTGTCACGCTGACCGTTCAGTCGATCACGATAAACCTCTTTGTCGTTCTTGGCATAGAGTTTGACTGGTGATGAAAGAGATGCACCAGTTGTATATATAATGAATGAATCTCTCCTTAACCATTCAACATTTCAAGGAAGACTACTGAAAATATCTGCATTACAGATAAAGTTCCTGAATAAATGCTCAAACAAATGTTAAAAAAAAAAATCTACAATAAATAAATAATCGATAAATCTGTACTGCTATTAGGCCAACGTTTGTGCAAGGAGATGATTTGGTTGGACTGGGTAGATCCTAGAGGGCACCGAACCCACACGACTGACCAACGGCTACAGTGAAACAGAAAATAATTATCTGCCTCAACCGGATTCGAACCCGCGTTTTTACAGTTTGTAGCTCAATGCCTTACCATAACTACATACATACCTTTATTACTGTATACTATCGATAGCTCTGATTTCTTGTTTCTACGAGCTTTTTTCGATATACTATAGGAAACCTTGTTTAGGAGGCAAAATAAAAATTAATAGAAAAATTCGCCTTTTTAATTCGATGAAAGTAACAGACCACTTAACTGTAGAACTAAATTCAATTTGCGTAAGCTGAAAACATTCATTACTTATTTTAATGGAAAAAAAGTTTATAGTGCTGAAAAAATAGACCTGATTCGGCCAAATAAACATAAAATGTGTACATTAATAAAATTTTCGTTATAACTTTGGTTGTAGGGATTCATATTTCCAGAGTCTACTCAAAATTTTGTGGCGACCACCTCTTTTGAGTAAATCGAAATGGGGATGAGGACGGAATATTTGCAAAAAAATTACTCAAAATTAGTTGTTAATATTTTGTTTCTGAATCGAATGAGATCAAAAACGATCGTATTTAAGTATCAATGATAACAGAATTGTTCCTAGAGCGAGATACTTTGTCTTGTGGTATGGTAAGGAGTTGGTGTCACTCTCTCCAATATTTGTAAAATTAAAAAAAAGTTGGAAAATGAAGGATCTAAGATCCTACTTTAAACTGCAAAATACAAGGCATAAAAACTTTATCCCCCTACCATTGTAATATAAGGGTGGTAATCCGTAGATGTCGTCACCTATCCGTTTTCGGTGCACAATTTAAAGTTATTTAATTTCTTTTATAATTATATCCACCGTGTTTGTGGATCCTGAATATCATGAAAACTTCAGCTTTTGGTTTACCACGGTTTATGACATATTAGTAAATTAAGGCACTCACTTCTCGTTCTTCACCAATTTTGGCCAATTCCTTTAACAGTTCTGTGCAAAAATTAAACTATTTCGTATCAGATTTTGAGGCCAAATAACTTCCCTATTTTTTCATATCCAGCTGATGCATAAGATTGCCATATTGCAGCGTTGTTCTGATTCCGTAAATTACAGTACTGTAATTTTTTACCAAAAATAAATTATTTTAATTTAATTTAAAAAATTAAAAAGTCGGTTTATGTATAACCGAAAACTGTGTGATTAATGAAGACTGATTGCATTAGCTTCCTCAATATAAAATTTGGATAATACCTCGGGATTTACTTTGTTGTAAAATTTGAATATCCTCTCAGCCAGTCTAACTGAATTATATATTGGGGATCTGAACCATTTCTTTATTTGGACCCAGTGTTCCATAGGGGATTGTACATGCTCAAACGTGTCTTTGAGGAAAACCCCCTTGTAACGGGTTCCCGCTAGGTTGTCCTCGAAATAGTATGACAATAGACGATAGTCACGCCTTGCGTCCTGTTTATTTCTTCGATTGGAGTAGGTAGGTAAATTTCAGGCCCGGCGGTCGCTTTTTGTTAGCTTTGAATGAAATTTATTCAATGATCCCACGAAGGATAAACAAGACGAGGTTGCAAAAGCTCGAAGACCACGCCTGACTGAGCTATTTCCACGACCGGTCTGGGACGAGGAGCGAACAGATGGGGTTGACATTTCCCGCGCGCGGGAGACCTTGTCAATGAAAGGTCCGGGTGGGGGCGCCTCGCCCAAACCTCGGCAATGGCCTACTTGATCGGCCGCTCCTTGCCCGCGCTTCACGCCACCGCTGGCTGCTCTTTCGTCAATCGTTATCGCAATCGTACCAACAAAAATAAATCAATCAATAGAACAATAACTTAAACAAGTTATATTTTCGTTGAATCAAATTATTTTTCAAAAATGCTTATTACTCATATACTGTAAGCAGTATACTAAGGTATATGGTAATTTATATCAGTCTTTCTATACTTAATAATGTTATTGAACTTATTCATTAATGTCTATCAGAAATTCAACAATCTTAATATTGCCTCTTTGCCGATGATACAGTGTTATACTCTTCATCCTACCGAATTGACAATCATTAATAGACTAAAAGAAGTTTTTAAAAATTCATCGAAGTACTCCAAAAAATGATGGTTACATCTAAACATTGAAAAAAATAAGCTATAATTCTCACAAAACTACGACCTATAATTGGACCCTGGAACATAGCTTTAAATGATAATCCTGTCCCACTTAGCAATTCCTTAAAATACTTAAGTCACGTTGAACTATAAACTATTATTCTATCTTCATTTCAATTTAAAATTAAGAAAATCAAAACTATCCCCAAAAAATAAATTGATATTCTACAAATCAGTACTAAGACCTGTCATAACGCGTGCTTTGCCATATGAAGCTTCATTAATTTGACCAACTTAAAAAAATTACAGATATTTCAAAATTAATGCTCATGAATTATCAACATCTATGCATATTACACAAGAATGACTGAGATGAATTCAGAACTAAATATAGACACCACACAAGAATACACATACAACAATACACATACAAATCGACAGATAATTTCTTTCAACCTTGCCTTGACTTTTTAAACCCTTTAATAAATGAAATAGGAAATTATACATAAATAACGACTCGTATATATAAACATAAGGTAATTAAACACACATTGCTAGTAAAATTTATCAATAAGGAACTATATTTTATTTCACTTCGAAATTGTTTTGGGATTTTGTTTCTTTCAGTTTTTTTTTGACAAAATGTGACATAGTTACAAGTAATAAACCCACTAAACAACATATTATACGCTATATTACCCACTATCCAACATATACCCCGTTATATACCCACTAAACAACATATACGTTATATATATTAACATATTATATCCCATATTATACGTTCATGAACGTATAATATACTATAAAGTTGTAAATTTCAATAGAGACATTAAAAGAAAAAGTTATAAGTAATAAGTGTTTAGTAGCACTGAAAAATGAATTGTTTTAGGGTCGCGAAGCCATGGGTGATGTTATAATTATTGTAAATACTAATAGTTACGGCGGGTAGGAGTTCAAAGGAACCTTTGCTAGCCCAAAACCGTGGTGGTGTAAGTAAAAGAAATTAAATGTTGAATATCTTTAATGTTGTAATTCGCATAATTTTACATAATAAAATGAAAATATAAGAAAGAAAAAAAATATATACATTAAAATAAAAAAAATAAAAAAGAGACCTTAATAAAACTAATAACTATTAGGAAATTAAAAATCAGGTTAAACAAGAGAAAACAAAAATAAAATAAACCTGATTTAAATCAAACTAAAATTATTCCTAAAATTAAAAAAAAAAAATTTAAAGTCATTAATGACACTATTTAGAAAATATATAATATCTCTATGTCACCATGGGTGATTGATATTGAGCCCCCGCAGTGGGCAGATTTTTGTTCTCGTCGACATATACCAGTGGGATACCCCCCTAACAGCGGACCCCCCATTTTACAAATCATTTAATTGTACTACTCGTTTCTCAACTTTTATTAAATGAACTGTATTTTAGTTTTATTGAATATTAATTAATTTTACTAAAAAAATTAAACTCACATTATTTACGACCCATTTTTGATATTCCACCTTATCTGTAAAATAAAATATATGTTAATCAGATGTATGATCAAATATCGCACGGTGATCATTAACTTTTTTTTAATATAATAGAGAGATATATATAAAGATATACTTTATAGTTATATTTTTCTTTATTTGAGTACTTTGGTTCCAGCAAGTAAGTAATAATTTGACGCTAATTACGTCTTCTAATCCGTTCTTCCGAGATGTAGAAGCAAATGCAACGTCCATAAACATCCTACATGTTTATAATTTATAAATATATAGGCGTACTTCCTAAATTTTATTTTACCGTTTCCTAACTTAATTTTTGGTTAAGTGTCAATTTTAAACTTGAAATCTGGGACTCTGTGTGAACATTCCTAGTACTGATGTTTCGTTATATTTTTATTATATGCTGTTTGAATCACGACTCAAATTCTGGAACTTGACTGACAGATGTATTTGGAATGTAAAATAAAACTAAATGTCCAACTACTCAGGTATATGGACATATTGACATACAGCCAAATTGACGTTGTCCGTGCCCATAATTTAAAAGATAACGCAATGAACAAATCTATTTACGAAATTAATTAAATCAAATCTACTTGTAATATTTTTTTTAACTTGGTGTTTGGAAGATGTTTGGGAGGCCTTTCCGGACAATTTATGGTTTTATAATTGAAATATTTATTAAATCGATTATTTAATGCCTGGTTCAATGCCATAAACTCTGCATGAAAGACAGTAATACGTAATGGAAACAAGTTTTTTTTCTTAATTCTCCTGTCGTAGGTCTAGAAAATGTTGAACCAGTCTAAATCATTTTATAGTTTCCTGTCGTTTCAGTCATGAATGTGGGCTCCATGTAGGTCGTTCTTTCAATGATGAACTTGGATTACTGCATGGAAGTTTTATATTATAAATGAACATAAAGTTGAAAAATACAAATAAATCTTTCTGTGAAAGTTATTGTGAAAATCAATGAACTCAATGACTGCAGCTCGTCTTGTATTTTTTTATTAGCAGGTCTTGTTGACAATTTTTTTTTATGTTTTGAGAGTAAAATGCAGCTCAAGAATAGTGATTTTTTCAAAGACTGGTTTACTCGCTGTAAGTAAATGTTTTTCAGGACAGATAAGACGAGCTCTTATCATGGAATATTGAGGGCGGGTTAGGGAGGTGATATTGCTCTTGCTATATGAAATAAATTTTGATATTATGATCTTAAAAAAAAAATATATATATTTTTTAAAGTACATATATATGGGAAAAGGAAAAAGACTGAAATCAATCTTTTGTTTTTTTAATTATATTAAAGTAAAATTAGATTTTCATTATTTTTTCTCAGCTTATTAATAATTAAATAATAAATGATTACGGTTTATTTCAATTGTAATTTTAGGTTTTTTTTATCAATTATTATTTGTCTTAATTTAGTTATATAATATAAATTGCAGAGCTGATGGTTCTTTAACTTTTTATTTGATCAAAAATATGCAAAATACATTTAATAATTGGTTTATTTTTAAACAATTAAATATAATTAATAAATACTTTTCAATTGGAAGATTTATCTTTTTATTACATGTGTTTTATTTTAAAAAACATTTTTTCTACAACATCCTTGCTAAACACATATACGTTCCTTTATTGAAGTTTCGTGGCTTCCTCAGTACCCCATCTACAGGAAGATCCGTTTGAAATTCCACCATCTTTTAGAGTAGTTGGATTGTCCTATATATCCATATTAAATATTTTGTCATAAATTATTTGTTTTTCATTGCATATTACTTCACTATCGCGCTCATAGCGAGAATGAAATATCAAAGTAGTGTACATTACAAAAAAAAAAACTAATTGATGACAAAGTATTGATTATGGACATATACTACTGAAAGGATGGATCGTCCTGAAGATGGAGAAAGACCCCCGATTAAAATATAAATAATTGAATTTAGTAGTGTATTGAAATAAATTAATTTATATTATTTAACAGTATTTTAAATTATAGCAATTTCAATATTTCACTCATACCTTAACCAAAACAGATACTGCCAAATTATTTTCATTTTTAGGCGAATTTTACTAATTCTAGGACTCCGTTCGCAAACAGAGAAGTTGACTATGGATATTTTAGGAAGATATGTAGAACACATGTCACAGCCAAATACAATAGGGGTATTCGTGATCTTTAGTTTAACATGTTACAGCGTGTTAAATGGGAAAACTCATGTCAAATAGATGAATATCTCCTTCTTTTACCATGTTAAAACGATATTACATATAACATGGTTGAGAGTCTATTACTAGGTCTATTAAATGGAGAATGGCGTCACGCAACAGACGAAAATGAAGCTGAGTTCATCACCATTTTGTAGTTGTGTTAGGTTACTTGCTCGTAGTTTGTGTTAGTATTGTTTTGAATGTTTTTATAACTAACAAGCAATGGATGGCGATAATAATAGTGTAATGACAGTTGTCAATTAGCTCATCTTGATTCCCTTCCTCACAAGCTAGAAGATCAACAAGGCACTCAGTGGCCAAACTTTCACTTTTCTCTCGATTTAACCATATTGTAATAAATTACATTAATCAAAACTTAGAAGTAAACAATAACATGAAGTTTTGGAAAAAAAAGGTTATTAAATAAGTCCACTAGGAACTCTTATGCATTTAACATGACTTCAAATAGGACTGCTCACAATCCTATACTTATAACATTTAATATGGTAAAACATTTTACATTTAACAAAACATCATGAATACCCTTAGTATCTGTTCTTAGACATTATCCTATGAGATGGCCTTTGGAACTATATTCGTAATTATTTTCCTACTAGTCGCTATCCTATAATATATGCCTATAATTCAGTTTGACCTTAGCTTTCGGGTTTGGGTCAATGGGACCTTCGGGCTAGGACAGGAACTGCCCTTGAATTTTTTCTTAATAGGTTTTAAATTTCGCACCTCGAAATCGGTTCGTAAATTGAGTTCGTTTTCCCCATTAATTGTCTAATTGTTTTTAGGAAATTCTAAATTGTTACTAAAATTAATGATATCTCAACTAATTTATGATAAATGATAACTAACAATGAACTAACTATTCATTGTGGCATATGAATTTGGTTGTAATAATTTTTAGTTCACAACTCTCTATAGGTATGTGATATTGCTATTACTTTATTATTTATATTCATTAGTAGACATAAACAGAACATTATAAAAAAGAAAAAAAAAGTTTCTTATAAATATATTCCACTTACTAGTTTTTCGGTGGGAATGATTGGTGTGGAATGCTGATCACTTACAGACACCGAATGGTAATATAATATTGAAATAAGTTAATGAAATGTATCTTATTTAGAATATCAGTTACTCATTTAAAATATAAGTAAACTATCAGTAAATTAGTTAATCTTGATTATAAATATCATCTCTGAGTAAAAAATTATAATTCTGTAAAACATGTTTCATAGACAAATATTTTAAAAGCTAATATAACAAAATAAATAATATGGAAAGATAACATAAATTTCAACAACATACGCTGTTTCTTTGCTAATAATTGTTTGATTTGGACATTTTTGTTTTCATATCACAAGAAATTTATCTATCTTATCTTTATCAAATTTATCATCTTTGAGAAGTAAGAATTATCTTATCGAATCCTACATCTGAGAAAACGACTTAATTGGAATCCTCATATAAGACTGGAAGGAAAGAAAACTACATGCTGCTTACAACAATCGTAACACTTACTAGACTAAGGATCTGTAATTACATGACTATAATAATGCCTAACTGAATTTCTAGAGTTAAGCTCCACTGAACCATCAAAGTTCTCTTCTAATAATTACTAACCAAAATCGTCAATGCTCCTTACTTTATTGTCACAATTAAAATTGTAATGACCTCATTGTTCCATATGTTGCCCATTTACTTAGAACATGTATCAATCCTTCTGTGGTAATCTTACCACTTGCCCTTAACCTTTTTTCTTTTTTAATGCCTGAAAACCCTCCTATATGTATGAAAAGAAGATTGTCTCCAGACACTCTAATCTTATTGGAGTAATAATAAAGGGTAGTTTCTTTATAAGTGCGCGTCATGTTATTTAATTAAAATTTATTTGAATTTTTGAATTTTATTTTAATTTTATTGACTTTGGATTTATTTTTATTTTATTTTGTAGTAATATTCTGTAGCCTCCGCATTATAAATATTAAGGTTATTTATGACCGTAAGCGATAAGACGTTGAAATATAAAGCATATCGATATTAGGTCGATTGTTGGTTATCAGTGTTGAATCGAAGCGAGCTACTTGCCTGTCCCGGTCTGTATTTCGAAATCTTAAAAGCGAGGGGCGCGCCCGTTCTGGGTTCGTGTACTCCACCTACCTGCGCTCGGCCTTGCCCGCTTCCAGAATATTCTGACCCCTCTCACCCAGCTCTAGGTGTTCTTCGCGGTTTTTGAAGGAAACCTTTGTGGTTAATCGTGGAATCTTCTAAAGACTTGGCCATTTATTTTTAAGGACAGAGAAGGGATCAAGACATGCTTTAATTATCCTTAGACAAAAAAATACAATATCGTCTACAAGGCTGTGTAAAAGGTTAAGTTCTCATTCTTCTGCATAATGTATATGAAGGTAGTGATTTTTTGACTGTCAAATATTTTAGTCCTTCTCAAGCTGACAGTGTGACAGTGATTAAGGAATTCATTCATACCATATTTAAAGACCCTGTGGAGAAAACAATTCGCCTATCATAATAAAAAATATATGGTATATGCCAAAAACATTTGGTGTTTTTAACCAAAATAACTTTCACTAGCACTTAATACAATTTTTAATTTTAATATTATGCCTCAGAATTGTTTTATTTAGATTTTTAGTTATGTTAAACTTCTTATTTCATTAAACATCAAGCCTTGATTTTTTGTCAAATTCAGTTTAGTAGTTGTGCGATAATAAAAGTATGTTTTGACAATTTCTAGTAAACCTTGAAAATTGTAAATGAAATTATTGATATTTCTTTTTTAAAAATTATTATTAGATTAAATGTTGGCGATGACACAGCAATATGTTGTGATTTTAGGGTTACGGCAAAGGTCATGAAGAAACTTGGGTGTAAGATGAGGGAATATATCACATTACAAATGTTTACACAATGAGGTAATCATCAAGATGAGTACCCAATAATCGTTTTGATGAAGTATTATGGTATCCTGAGTATTGGCAAAAACCCATCTTTGAGAAATAATATAGAAGAATTATCTTATATATGCTTACTTATACTTACTAACCTAATGATCTAAGCTTCCCCAATTAATGGCATTAGGCTCATTTACATGACTATAATAAGGCCTAATTGAACTCTTAGATTTGAGCTTTTGGGCTCCATTGAACCATCAAGTTCATCTCGTCTTCTGATAATTAAAATCCAAAATCCCCAATGCTCCTTACTTAATTGTCACAAATGAAATCACAGTTTTTATAGTGACTTCATTGTTCCATCTGTTATCCATATGCTTAGAACAGATAAAAATCCTCCTATGGTAAACTATCTAACCACTAGCCTCTAATCTTGCTTCCTATTTAATTCCTTATAACCCTTCTATGTTTATGAAAAGAAAGTTGTCTCCAGAAACTCTTATTGGAGTACTGACAATGTAATGATTCTTCACAAATCCGTGTCATATCATTATTTAGTTCAAATTTATTTGATGTATTTTGTAGCCTCGGACAACATAAATATTAAGGTTATTTATGACCGTGAGCGATAAATGTTAAAATATAACGTCATGAAGAAACTTACTTAAATGATGAGGGAAAACATCAACTTACGAACGATTGTGCACATCATACACGAAAGGTCGGACCAAGTCCGCGGGTTCGATCCGCGGGTATTTCAACAGGCCATATCAGTGGATTTCTGGTCCGTTATTGCCCACTCTGTCAGATTTTTTAAATCATCTTAATTTCAGTAAAAAAAATTTTTATGAAAAACTGTATAAATAATTATATTTTAATTAAAACCCTTATGCGTCGTGAAAGACTTCCCTGCAGAAGGCGAAGCAAGGAACATAGCGACATACTCAGAGATCGGAATGCACCCTGAGGACTACTTCCTAATGTGGAGGGACCTTGGGGGTAATGAGCAGACCCTCTTCAGCTTCTTAAGGGCGAAAAAATCTTGCGTGTTTCTTGCATTCTTTCCTTTGCTTACCATAGGAATAGGAGAATTTGTTTAAAGGATGCATTCTTTACTTCTTTAGTTCAAAAATAGTATACATTTTATCCACCGGGTTCATATCATTCAACAATGATATGAATCGTTAAAACCATCAATGTTTGTTGTATTATATTTATATTTATAATTTATCTAGAGCAATACTTTGCCAGTGAAAAGCAGTCTCAATATTTAAAAATATACCTCAAAAGTCTCTACTCTTAGATGCCCATCAGATCCATCTAAACTAGTTCTTATTAGTGGAAAATTCTAAATGGAATCCTACCGGTAAAACAGTTAGATGTCTTGATGTTGATCTGGATCCTCTCCTTACTTGGATTCATCATATTAATATTAAATTAACCCTCAAGAATACCGATGGTTTATCCTCTCGTCAATAGATAACTTAGATTAAACGAGATACAATCATTCTCGTTCACAAAACAATATTGAGGCCGTTTCTGATACACGGTTGTGGAGTGCAGCAACATCATGTACGAAACGGAAACAATTCCAGTCATTATAACATAAGTTTCTAAGAAACGCAATAGATGCTTCTTGATTTATAAGCAGCTTGTGGTTACTTGTAGAGCCTTTACTAAAAAAGTGACTGATTTCACACTAAAGTTTTGGCATAAAGAATGACTATACTCAAACGCAAAGTAAAGGTCTGATTTAGTTTCATATCTGCGTACAAGTCTCTTGTCTCAGATGCATGTCTGCGCACTGGTGCATTATGGCCAGTCCCGCTGAATATTATAGGAGTACAAAGGATTATATGCACGCTGACTGGGTAACAAAGTCTGTCTCGCTGAGGGAAGACTGCAGCCTTAACCCATCTTATCCCCCAGTGGAGCGGCCCTCCCCATTCTTTGTACCCCACGGCCAGCGGCTCCTGGGCCAAAATTGTAACCTCCGCTCTCAGCGGATCCAGCCCAACCCCTTATAATGCCATAAGGCAAAGGAGAGCACCATTATATATATATATATTAATATTGTTAATATGTTATATATATATTTTCAATAAAGGTCACAAAAAAAACAAAACAAAAAAAAGCGGTGTGCACCGACTGTCTGGCTTGAAAAAGAAACTTGCATTTTGGACATACCCAAAGAACAGATTCCCTCTTGGGATTATTTGCCTTATAAATTTAGATGTCACAATATTTTTGATCAAAATTATATGAATTAAACATTGGATATTAAATTTAGGCCATTCTTCCTCAATAAATAATTATTGCAAATCAATTTTTTACCTTCATTAGTGCATTATCATAAACTTTTTACTTTAATAACAGATTCGTTTAGCGTAAATTATCTATAAATTGTTCATAATATAATTTAAGTTCAATTGCCATCATAACTTTACTTGGATTCGACCTTGAAATAAATTAATTGATGTTGAATGTCTTGTAGGTGGTACTTCCATTTATTAAGTAATAAAAGTAATTACTTGTCGAACAAGTATTTTTATTACAGGTGATTCGGTATAAATGGCTTCTTAATTTTATGTTAATTGAGATTGTTTGCATTTATTTAAATAATAATTGAGTAACACTAAGTCGTTGAATAATAATGAACTACATTTACTCATTGAGGAGTGTACGCAAAGTAGGGCATCAAACTGAAATGAGAGAAAGTCTATTTGAATTATTTTTATAGAAAATCTTTATATGAGTTAATATTATATAATAATTATATATTTTTTAAAGCCTTATTAGGTATTTGTTTGATAAAGGTTTTCTGTGGAGTTGCTTAGTTTTTGCCATATGTAGTTATCTGAATGATATAATTTCATGGTGAATAGTTGTCAAGAAAATATTTTTAAAGGTGATAGTCCTTGTAAATGGTACGCTTTCCAAGACTGAAGATTGCGCCAAATTAATTAAATTTAAAAAAAAAAACTATAAAAAAATATAAAAACATTTTGTAGGTGTAATGAAACTAACTGGGCCGTTTCCTTTAAATCTGAATGAGTAGAAATCTCAACCTTTTACATAAAATGGTAGCTTTAACCTTAACCATGATTAGACATGAAATGACCGGACAATCTTCAATTAATAGTGGTTTTTTTTTTTCCATAATTCTAGACCATTTCGCCAGAAACAAGGCATAGATCTGTTGTTTAACAACTCTGTTAGACACGTTGAATCCTGTCGAGTGGTGACGCATGTGACAACATACAACTTGTAGTAGACAACAAGGAGACTTGACTTGTTTTTATTATTCAATGAGTTTTCATATAATTACTAATTGCTTTTTATATATTGGTATACATGTTTAAATAAAAGGCCATAAAAATAAAATAAAAGGACTTATAAAAACATCAATAAGAATCTAATCCTGAGAATATACAACTCTAACCCAAAAGGACAATACAAAACACATTCTTATGATTCCCTTTCGTTTACAAAAGTTTTAGCACTGACTTAGTTCCAGGATAGGTAGGGTTGCTCGTATAGAAGTATTGTTGGGATCCCGAATCCTATAATATATAACATGGGAAGCATTCCGTAGCCTTCTCTCTATCAGCTCCAAATTTCTGGAAACCTTCTACTACCAACAACCACTTCCTCTAGTTCTAATCTATCCCTATCTTCCTATACTGAACATACGAGGGTATGTCAATATTAATCCGTAATTTAGTTATATTTTTGTTTATGTTGGTAACACTGTCGTTTAGCGTTGATGACGTATGCTTTGTTTATTCGTTGTTATGTCTATGCAAGTTTCAAGCTGCTAGGTTCGTTTCGTTATCTCTGTCGTGCTGTTAATCATGGCTGCTCCGCTTTCTGTTTGCAACATAGAAGAGCACCGTTCAGTGATCGGTTTTTTGCGGATCAGGGGCCGAAATTCAAAAAACATTCGTTACATTACGGGAACAGTGTTTTGCCATAACGCATAGTCTACGAATGGATTGAAAAATCAAAAATGGTCTGATAAGTGTTTAGCAAGATAAAGGAGACGAACGACCTTTTACCGTCACAAATGCAGAAAACATTGATTCTGTGAAAAAGTGATTCTATCACTTGTTTGGCCCACTCAAAGAGGCATTAAGGGGCCGTCGATTTACCTCGGACGACGCAATAGAAGAAGCGGTGCATTCCTAGCCCGCAGCTCAACCGAAAACCTTCTTTAATAAGGGCATCATGAAGCTTGTACAACGATGGATCAAGTGCGTTGAATAGCAAGTGGACTAGGTCGAAAAATGATGTACTTGTAAGTTTCCTATTTGATTATAATAAAATTGTATAACTATATTGAGGATAATAATTTACATACCCTCGTAAATATCTCCTTATGTGAGCGATAAGATCATTCTGATTATGATTCTTTCATAAAACCATGAGTTTAGAGGAGAAGTCGAATAGAGATGTTGGAGGATACTCTAGGAAACAAGTTTGTAAATAGTAGTTGTACATATTTAGATATAATCTCTGTATTTTCTCCATTCATATAAAGTATATCTTCACCACACTGCGATCGCAATTCTGTAAGTAATGGAATCACTGTGCGTAGAATTCGTCTCTACCGCATACTACCTGTTGAATAAATGTTGCCCCCCTTAATTTACGTCTTTAACCGCTGTGGGTTCCACATCTCTTCGTCGGTGGTAAAGTAGACCATGTCCATTTTTTACCAATCTAGTATTATCGCAAATTTTTATAAATTCGTTTACCTTATAAAAGAGCTGATGATATTCCAAAGGATCGCGGCAGAATGGACTCACCGCACAAGATATAACCTTCTTTGTGGCTTCACATCATCGCAGACCGTCGCGACGACAACTGAATCTGTTGACAACGTTTTCTGCCTTCTGTGTGGCCGAGCCTTAAGTACTAAGTATACCTTTGTTCGAAGACATCTGTTCAAACAGCTCTCCTGTAAAGTGAACGAAATGTGACGTAGTGGTTTTTACTTCAAGGACTCAAAAATGTGTAGTGGTCTTAAGTTCTAAACGTGATGTTGGCCACTACTTTTACTCTTATTCCTTTCACAAAAGTCAGCTGGAAAGGAAAATAACTTGTTAGTATGTTTATAATACCATTGTTGTGGTTTGATATAGTTAATGCCTTTTATATTCTAGTTTGCCCATATTTTACATTTATTCTTCTATTGGTAATTTTTCATTCATATAAAGTTTCTTTCACAAGCATCTCATTATTTGACTTGTTTGCTTCCATTAGAATAATATATATATACCCATTGTAAATTATTAATAATATATTTTTGTTGTCCTGTTTTTATTCATAAGTCTGGGATATCAAGAAAGTAGTCGAAAGTGGAATATTAGTATTATGAAAGAAACAGGTAATTCCAAGTATGATATATTTCTAAAAGGAAATTTGTTTCCTTTATTGCTTGAAATATACAACTGAATTTAAGCTAAAAATACAACAAGTAAATGTAATAAGCTATGATTTATCGATAAATTAGCCATTTGTAGTAATCCAAATCATTTCCACATTAGTAGGTCTCGTGACCATTTTCTTCAGGTGTCTTGGAGGATTATGAATTGAAAAAGAAACAAGATTAGAAACTAGTAGGCTTGGATGGTTACGGAGTTTATAATGGTAGGATTGATATCTTGTTCTTGCTAGATCAGCTACATATGGAACAATAAGGTCTTTGTTGATGATTTTATTTGTCCAAATTGGCCTTATTATAGTCATATAGATCAGTATTTTTTAATAGATTGGAAGCTTGGACCATTTGCCTAGGAAGTGTTGTAACAGTTCGAATCGACGTGTAGTTTCTCTTCAGTTTTGCCTGAGATTTCCGAATTTGTTGTCCAGACTTGTAACACATCTATTCGACACCGATAAGTGGAATATTATTATAGGGTACCATAGAGCAGTCCATAAGCTAACAACGACGGGTAAAGGTGATTTAATGGGATTTGTTGGGGTTAATTTTAATCCTCTAGTTTTGACACCATTTTTCCAAGGTTTGAAACAAACATAAAGAAGAAAATAAGAATAACATATTAACAATAGAAAAATAATTTAGAAAAACTAGAAGATAGACAATCGGCATTTGGTCGGGGAGGAGGGGGGGTACTAGTCTAGCAAATTGGCCTAATGGTCCTTTTTTACAAGTCATTGCGGCTACTTTTAATTTGCCGCCGCGTACTAACCAAGGTGAGAGTGTGAAGATTCAGTTTTCGCGGCCACCTATAAATTGATATTAACTGCCTTAAGTGGGAATCAAACCCACAACGTTCCACACCGGGCTCTGGGGAATATATTCCGACCCGCACGGCCGTCACGTCCTTTGGACAAATAAAACTAAGACGAAGAAATAAAGCGTGTATTTAAGCATTTAATTTATATCTGGGAAATAAATAAGTGTTATAATATTTAAATTCAATTTTCTCAATTTGATGTAATCTGCTAATTATGTAATCTATTAATTGATGGAAAATTTTGATAATTAATATAAGTAATAAGCCAGACAGTAATACTCGCCTCTATGACTAATGACTTACTCGCTAAGTTGAGTCAGTAATTAGTCCTATATTAATAAGTAATTAATCAAACTACACAAAACTGCCATAACGCCCCGTAACGATGATTCGACGAAAACGATTACGAACGTATAACTACGACCGCAGACCAGCCTTCGCCCGATTTGAATAAGCATATTGTTACGAATCGTAGTGAACTTTCTTTTCGCCTTGACATTGGCCTCCTTCGACGACTTGTACTTCGATCCCACCTCGTCAATCTGAAATTAAATCTATGGCTTCACCTTCCCCTCCAAATTACACCATTAATTTTTTTCATGGATTTATTTACTCGACCTTTTTATCCAACTAGATCACGTACCATATAATCTATATGTAAATCAAAATGTTTTTAGGGTAATATTTTTTTTTAAATCTAAGTTTTGCTTGATGAAATTTTGCTCACTTGACCTTCAGATAGAGAAGGTCAATGGCTACTTGAAATTTTAAATTTCGCTATTTCTTAAAGACGTCTTTAGTTTTTATGTGAATAAAGCTTTCATATTGGGTGAAGTATAGATTAAATTTTTGGGTTAACTCACAAACTGTGTAGGTATATTAAAGGTCAGTTTTCAGTTCAAGATCATAATTCATTATAAAGTTGAAGGAGTTGTAATGTAGACTTTTAATGGAGTATACATAATACATTTTCAATATAATAATAGATATTATAATAATAGATATAATAAATACAATTTCAAATTATATATGTCGGATAAAACACTAAGTTAAGTACAGAATTATTTTCGTACATTACATATTTTTACTTTCACTTACTTATATATGGAATATATATTAAGGAAAAGTATTGCGATCGTTAAAAAATTCGGAATCGAGTATTCGACTGAAATAAACGTTTTGAGTCTGAATAACCAAGTTCCTTTATGTTAATGTGAACAGACCGGCTTAAATACGAAAATGCTTACAGAACTGTAATCAAATATCGCTGCCCCAGTTCAACAATGTACCATTTCAAAAAATAGTTGTTTTGAGATATCCTTGTAATCTTAGCGGTAGATTTTGGATAAGATCTATGTAGTAAAAAACTGTATTATCTGGAAATATTTTTTTTTTTTACTTATAGTTAGACATATGTTATACTATGATTTTGTGTTTTACAGTGTAGATCATACCCTTATAGCGAAGGTTACATGCTTATCTCGAAACAACTATTTTTTATAATGTTACACATTTGAAATGGGATAGCGATAATTAGGACAGGTATATGCCTAGGATGTCATAGCAACTTTCAATAAAATCGATTTACCGGAAGTGCAACTTTATATAATGGATTTTTTAATTTTATCGAAAACGGCTCTAATGATTTTGATTAAATTCAGTATAGCAATGTGTAATGTACTATCTCACATTCTTATTGGTAATGAGAAATTTAAGAAGTTTAAACTATAGGTTTGATAATTTACTTAAGTAGATGAGAGCGAAAATATTTTTTGTAGTTTGAAATAAATTTTCAGAAATTAAAGTAGTTATACAAATTTATTATTATTAGGGAAAGCCAAATATTTTAATAAATATACTTAACACACAAAATTGCAGAAGGTAATCTAGAATTACGAAAAATGAAAGGTCAGTTCTAAAACGTGTTTCACTGTGCACTGTGCCCGTATTATAATAATGTAAATGTTGTGTCTGATAAATGTTTTTATCTCCCCATAGTAAAGAAATTGTTAGCTTTTTAAACATAAAGGTAAATTTTATAAATTAAATAAAGCTATATATGATTAGCTAAATTAAATTAAACTATATATGATTAGCTAAATTAATTAAAGCTATATATTAGTCTTTCAGTTTACCGCACGACTAATTCCATAAAAATCCACTCCAAAAAAATATTTCCATATTGATTTACCATTGGACCTTTTTGCCATCGAATAAATACTTAAAAGAAGAATGTAAATTTAAAAAATATGTTAAACTTTCGTAAAGTGAAATTATTAAAAGTAATTTTCTAAAACTGTTGAAATTGGGTTCAGTCAACTTATCAAAGGCTCATTGGAAAAACAGTACATGAAATTATCACCACAGATAATAATATAGAAATTTCTGTTCTGAAACAAGCGAGTATTTAATTTCAATTCAGAGTCATAATTGAGTTTCTGTTTCATGCTCCGTTTTCTTAAGTTTCTGTCTAGGTAGAGGTTACCAAAATTTATGATGTATAAATTTTTCGCTAATCGATTTTCTGAAGCTAGAACATCAAATATGTATTACGATTTTTCTCATTTATTGGAGAGAGTCATTTTTTTTTTTTTTTTTTTACGAAGTTTTAAAATTCAACTTGAAACCTTCATCAATTCAAATGTTTTGGTACAGTTGGAGACTAGATAGGATATCATTCTGATATGACAATGAAGTAACCAGTTGCTAAGTTTGAAACCAATTAAAAGAAACTAAAACTAAATAAATAAAGTATTTAAATACATTCCCTATATCTGAAATTCAAATTGACCAAGGGTCCAATTCGAGTCATTTTAACGTCCTTTTGTCACCATAAATATTTGAATTCGAACTGTTGAGTACCGTGGAGACTATAAACGATTTTATTTTTATTTTATTCATTTATCCAGAAAATTGGAGGCTGGACAATATGAATTAATTTATAGTGATAAAACTAATAATTCAATTAACAAAATACTAAAACGAAAATAAAGTAAAATAAAAAAAAATTGAAAGAACTTATAAAGTGGATTTACATTTAATAAATTAATAATAAAGAATTAATGATTTCGTAATAAGTATGGAGTGAATTTGATTAAAAATAAGAATACAATATAAAATATAAAAAAGAATAAAACATATAATAAATAGAATATAAAACATACAATAATATATTCAATAGGTAATATGATATCTGATATACAATACAAATAAAAAAAAAGAAAGAAGCATAATGAATTTGCAAATATTTGTGCGTGATGGATCAAATGGAGTTTTTATTTGAGTAATAAAATAAAACATAAAGACTAGAGATTAACAAATTAAACCTCAAAAAGATTCCTATTATAGATCAGTGTTATCGGTGTGTTTGTTCTTTCCTAATATGTACATTAAAAACCTCTGATTAAAAAAATACTAATAACAGTTTTACAATACCTATATTGTTCGCACCTAGTCGGTTTCTTGTCCCATGGGAACGAAAGCTTCTCCTCTTACGCTATCCCTTGGGATATTACTTTTTCGCAATACAATGGAAAAAGTAGATTTACTAATGAACATCATTGCTACTGTGTTACGTTTGTATTTCTTTGATTTGATAATAAACGTAGTCGCAATGTTTCTCATTAACTTAGTAATTTATAGTGTTCCGTGTTTTTGTGCATGACAATCCACTGGATTTTTAGTTCCAATTTCTTTTCATAGTTAATTTTTCTCCTCATTTTTTTATCACCTCACAGTCACTTTATATTCTATTTTGATATATTATGGAATAATAGTGCTGGTCCAACTAACGAATGAATTAATGAAAAGATAATCAAAGGCTTCGGTCGGTAGGGCGATACCTGAATGAGAGCATGAATGTTGCTAATTATATTATTAGTGGGTGTTTTAAAAAGGTTTTAGATGCCCTGATTTAACTATCGCTCCTAAATATGTGTGACTTTACAAACAAGTGGGTAACTGTTAGTACATAATACGCTAGACGCTACATTCCAAGATTTATTTTTAATGAATTCCTACACCTTTGGTGCAAGCGTGTAGACGGATTTTTTGCGTTGTCTGTTATAAGTTGGTTTGGATTTGTGGCCGGTTTTTCAGCACAAATCAAAGGGCGCTTGTGCTGCATCCACTCAGTTAGCATTGTTTTAGAACTTTTAATAGATTAATATTTATACTCTCTATGTTTTAATTAATTAAAGAATTTCTACAACCTTCGAATTCAATAATTAACTCTAGTTTAGGATTGTATATTTTAAAATTCTATCGTATAGTAAATACTTTTTTTTTTTTTTTTTTTTTCAAATCATGTCAATAACCTTTAACAGCTTCTTTTTTGATTTAATAAAGCAAAAATATAAGTTTATAAAGGCATTAAATGTATGAACTATTAAATTAATAAATATTCAATAAAAAAAACTATAATACAAGTTGAATTTATAGATTATGTAGCACTATTTGTATGATTTTTTTTATTATAGATCATCTAATTGCTGATATTTACGTTTAACTTCATTTCACCTATCATTATTTCTTCCTTTTAGTAATGAAAACAGAGTAAATCGAATTTAATATCAAAAGAACAAAACAAGCGAGATGGAATAACAACGTTTGTTTCTTCCTTTGTTTACAAAAATTTGCACAATTAGCCAATCGCTTCGGGAATTGCAAATGAAGTCAATGAAGGATTACATAAAAAAAAACAAAAAAAAAAAACAATTCATGAAGTTCTCGAAGACTGAAGCTCAGGCTGGTACAGGACATCCTATTATAAATTCTGTAGTTATCAATTCTATTATTGACATAACTTCTATTTTATTTATTTTCTCTTCGTCCTTTTTTTAAATTAACTTGTTTTTTCCCCAATAGGGGGCAACTATTTTTTTTTAAGTCTACGAATTTTATTATTTTTGTTATCAACTTTACTTTTCTTATCAAGAATTATCATTTTCTCTATTTATTTTATCATATTTTTTTTTTATTTTAACGTCGTATCTAGTTGGGGTGTGCGAGACTATATCCCTCCATAATCAACTGTTAAAAAAAATGTAACTGTTACATCAACCACATAAGGCTTGATTGATGAAGGACCTACCAGGCCTATCTGGTAGTAAATAAAAAAAACCATTTGCACAACTCTTGTATTTGCGGCAAATGGCAGATACAGCATAAAAATGTACAGGAAAACCTGATCCATTACCTTTTAGATAGATGAAGTTAAAATGGAACGGAACCATCCTCATCCATGACCAATCTTTTCAATTTAAAAGCTACTCTAAATTCCTACGTCATACTTTAATTGTCGTGAGGCAAAGTGAGCAAAGAATCCAATTATCAACTGAGGTTAGAAATTCACTGGCAGGAGATTAAGGCCGTTCTCTCAGTCTTACCTTCACTGGCTGCCGGCGAGGGCGTGCGCTGTTCGGCATTTCCCCAATCCCTGGAACTGCCTTGGTCGGGTTTCGAAGCCTTAGTGATTAACTGCGACCAGCATTTTCCTCTTCGTCATGATTCAACAGGGAGGATAGCCACGAAGCTCGAATCTATCTGTGAAACATGCCCAGTATAGAACAGAAGGATAGGGAAATCGCTAAGATACTTGTTATACAGCATAACCGTATTAAGAATAGCTGTCACTTGGTCTGATATTAAATCTTCATCATCGGTCATCTACATAAACACTGATGAGCCAATTAAAAAAAGTTACTATTGTACTAATTGGTACCTTATTTGGTTAATATATAATTCACCTCAAAATGTTTCCTTACTTTCATTTATTTATTTTTATAATTACTTTATGAATAGTTAGTATAGTTTGTGATAAACTTACTTAAAAAATAATTAATAAATAACTGGTTACATACTGCTGACTCGAAATAAAATTTGCAATGTTTATCTTTACTTAAGCAGGCACATACGGTTGCACCGCACAACAAACAATCTAGAACAACAGTCCGGGGAAAACAGTAAGTTATTTAACTCAAATTTGTGATTACTTTAATTAAAACTATGTATAATTACAAGTCAAAATCGATGGGCCTTTCAAGTATAGTTAATACTTGGTGGCTATTTAAAATGATAAAATATGAATTTTTTAAAAAAGCAACATTCAATGTATAATATATACAGAAAAATCAGTAAAGGAAAATCTTTATCTTAGCGACCATGACAGATGTCTATTAGCACTCAAATTACAGCTAGTTTAATGTGCTAAATAGTTTATAACATTTATCTTCGTAGGACCAATAGTTTTCATGATATTTGCCAAAATAAATTCATAAAATGTTGATTTCTAGTTGTACGGGGAAAAGTTTTAATTGATCTGATTAAAATATAAGTTAGATGTCTGCCAGAAAGAAAATTAAAAATAGTGTTTTATACTAGAAAGTAGTTCATAACGTTTGTCTTCGTAGGTTAATAGTTTTTACTATATTCGGACATGAATATGAATTTTGCATCTGAAACATTGTCCGAACAACTAGAAATTATTTTAGTAAACATCATGAAAACTACCACCCCCCTATGAAGAAAAATATTTTATAGTTCATTACACTAGATCTAATTAAAGTACTTGTAGACATTTGTCTGTCTAATGGTTTCTACGATATAGTTTTTCAGAAATTAAAAATCTTTTCCGAACAACCATAAATTAATATTTTGTGAATTTCTTTTGTCAAATATTATGAAAAATACTACTGCTACTAAATAAGGTACACCAATAAGGTATTGGTACTAGCATGTGGTGGGGGGAGTTAGTCCGGCAAGTGGGCCAAGTGGTCCTTTTTGCCAACCTATGGCGGCTACTTTGAAATTGCCACAGTCTATTAACTAAAGTGGGAGTGTCAAGATTAATTTCTTGGGACCTCCAAGAAATAAATATTAACTGCCTCAGGTGGGAATCGAACCCATAACGTACCGACCCGAGCTCTCTGGGACCCAACCCACAACGCGCATGACCATCTGTGGCACTGGTGGTCTGTTAAGTTGTTGATTAATTCAACAAAGACATTTATTTATTTTATTACATTTGCAAAAGCAGGACTCAGTATAATAACCAGTCATTTATTATCATATCAGGTTTAATACTTTTTTTTTTAATTTATTTATTTTTATTTTTTTACTACTATGGTTAAGGGAGTGAGTTCTTACAGATTCTTCGAGGCCGAATCCTGTACTGTTACTGAAGCCATGATCCCTATGGGTTCGGGAACCTTCCTGGAGTACACTCAGCCTCTATAAACTAGGCTACCTTAAATCAAAATCGCCAGAGGAAAAATCAAGCGTTTGGAATTACTTATTCTGATATTAAATATTTCATCGGTCATCAACATAACCACTGATGAGCCGATTAAAAAAAGTTACTATTGTCCTAATTGGTGCTCGTTGGTACCTCACTTGGTTCATATATAATTCGCCTCAAAATGTTACCTTACTTTCATTTATTTATTTTTATCATTTTTATAATTGCTTTATGAATAGTTAGTATAGTTTAGCTGTATAGTTTGTGATAAACTTAATTGAAAAATAATAATGAATAACTGGTTACGTACTGCTGACTCGAAATAGAATTTGCAATGGTTGTCTTTACTTAAGCAGGCGCATAAGGTTGCACCGCACAACAAACTATCTAGAACAAGAGCCCGGTGAAAAAAGTAAGTTATTTAACTCAAATTTGTGATTACTTTAAATAAAACTACGTATAATTACAAGTCAATATGGATGGGTCTTTCAAGTATAATTAAAACTTGGTAGCAATTTAAAAATGATAAAAAGAATTATTTATTATAAAATATGAGTTTTTTTGTATAGTCTTTTAAAAAAGCAACATTCCATGAAATATAAGCCGAAAAAACAGTAGAGGAAAATCTTTATCTTAGCGACCATGACAGATGTCTATTAGCACTCAAATTACAGCTAGTTTAATGTGCTGAATAGTTTCTAACATTTATCTTCGTAGGACCAATAGTTTTGCCAAAATAAATTCATAAAATGTTGATTTCTAGTTGTACGGGCAAAAGTTTTAATTGATTTGATTAAAGTATAAGTTAGATGTCTGCCAGAAATCAAATTAAAAATGTTTTTTTATACTATAAAGTGGTTCATAACGTTTGTCTTCGTAGGTTAATAGTTTTTACGATGTTCGGACATGAATATGAATTTTGCATCTGAAACATTGTCCGAACAACTAGAAATTATTTTAGTAAACATCATGAAAACTACCCCCCCCCTATGAACATAAATATTTTATAGTTCATTACACTAGATCTAATTAAAGTACTTGTAGACATTTGTCTGTCTAATGGTTTCTACGATATAGTTTTTCAGAAATTAAAAATCTTTTCCGAACAACCATAAATTAATATTTTGTGAATTTCTTTTGTCAAATATTATGAAAAATACTACTGCTACTAAATAAGGTACACCAATAAGGTATTGGTACTAGCATGTGGTGGGGGGAGTTAGTCCGGCAAGTGTGCCAAGTGGTCCTTTTTGCCAACCTATGGCGGCTACTTTGAAATTGCCACAGTCTATTAACTAAAGTGGGAGTGTCAAGATTAATTTCTTGGGACCTCCAAGAAATAAATATTAACTGCCTCAGGTGGGAATCGAACCCATAACGTACCGACCCGAGCTCTCTGGGACCCAACCCACAACGCGCATGACCATCTGTGGCACTGGTGGTCTGTTAAGTTGTTGATTAATTCAACAAAGACATTTATTTATTTTATTACATTTGCAAAAGCAGGACTCAGTATAATAACCAGTCATTTATTATCATATCAGGTTTGATACTTTTTTTTTAATTTATTTATTTTTTTTTTTTTACTACTATTGTTAAGGAGTGAGTTCTTACAGATTCTTCGCGGCCGAATCCTGTACTGTTACTGAAGCCATGATCTCTATGGGTTCGGGAGCCTTCCTGGAGTACACTCAGCCTCTATAAAATAGGCTCCCTTAATTCAAAATCGCCAGAGGAAAAATCTAGCTGTTGAGAGTGATCTTGGAAAAGTCACCTCCTTTTATATCCGTTGTTCATAAAACATTACTTACAATGCACTGAACTCTTGACCATTGTAAGGGTTGTTGAGGTACATATTATTTTTTTTACTGCTGTTATCATTCAATGTTTCTTCTTCTTCTTTTTTTAGGCTTCTTTGTATATGTGGTATGAATGAATACTTATTACGTTAGGACCTACTGTCCTTGATTGTGACGGCTTTTACTGTTATTGTTCAATAAGTACTATTTTGAAAAATAAAAAGCTCACAGCACTTAATCATTATTAATTTATTTGAAGAGAAGATGGTTGGAGGTGCGGTCAGAAACAAACACCAATAAATTGTAAAAAGGTATTTAATAGTGCCAAAGTTTCGGTCAGAATTTCTAGCCCTTATCATGGCTAAGAACTAAGAACCTATAAATACAAAAAATAAAAACAGAATGATTAAAGTAAATAATTATACAGAATGAAAATTAATAAAGAAGTGGAAAATAAAATGTATATTTAGGTAATTAAATATGTAAGTAAAATACCATAACTAAGGGTGAAAAAATTCATAATAATTTGAAAATTAAAGATATGGAAAGTATTTTATGGAAAAAAAGTTTAATTTTTTTATAAAACTATTGAATAAATGTTTACAACTTATTGATGTTTTTTTTCTGACCGCAACTCCAACCATCTTATCTTCATATATATTATCTACGGTCAACTATGTTCTCATCATTATTAATTTATTTGATTTATTGAGTAATAAATAATTGTATTCAACTTACTTAACCTAAAAACAATCTAGAGCATAATTTGATAGGTATTAAATTATGCATAATTGTCCGTTGTTAGATATTTTAATTTCATTAGAAGGGGTACTGGAGAGGGCGGGGCCGGTTGCCTCACCTCACCGTACACTAACTCATGCCCGCTGGTCAGTCAACTCTCACCTTTACCTGGTCGAATCCTTCTTTCCTCAGAAATTCGCTCCGAGTTCTCCTTCATAGCTCTCCAAACAACAATTATACAGACACTTATGCATCATAAATATCTAAATCGGATCAGTTGTGCAACATCTGTCTGGAGATATAGGTCATTGGCTCACCGATCCTTTGGGATTTTCTTGATTAAGTAATATCACTCCTCGGCGGGCCGCATACCAAGAATGAGCTTATTAGCGTATAAAGGAATTTTTATGACGCTTCTGGTGTTTCTAATCTAAATTTAAACGTTATTATGAATCTATAATATTATTTATTGTGATATAGAAATAGAAAAAAAAATTATTTTGGGACAAGGTCCTTTCTGAATCACAGAAATAATAATAATAATGCTTAATTTATTCTGGGACGAGTCCCTTTAGAATAATACAGAGATAGATATCAGTGGTGAGGGCTGAGGAGCCTCAGAGATATTTAGAACAAAAATACAAAGAAATATAAATAATCATTATAAAAAATGATTATATGTTGCTTTCTCACTTTTATCAGTTGAACAATAAAAAAAAAAAAAGAAAACGATATAAAAATAATTAAGAATGATATAATAGTTTATATACATATTTACAATTATTTTGATTTACAATTTTATGGAATCTGAAGGGATAAGAAATGATTGAACAGGCGGGATTTAAATGTAGGGAGGGTATTGGAACGACGGATGTTTGAAGGGATGGAGTTTCATAAGGATGAGGATCGAATAATGAATGATCTATCGAAGGCAGCGGTTCCGTGGGCCCTTGTGTATAAATCTGAAGACCGGGAACGGGTATTACGAGAACGAGTAGAGGATTTGAATTGAAGGAGCTCGGGGATGTATGAAGAAATGTGCAATTAAAAGATATAACAGCTAACCAGACATTACAAAATAAAAATAATTTAATTTATTCAATATCTATAATATAAAATACCTCAGTAAACAAAATAAAATAAATTCTTATACTAAATTAAAAATATAAGAAGTACAAAAATCAAATAAAAGAACATTATCTACTAAGTTACAAGTACTTGCAAGTATATACCAACATATATAAATATACGCATATGTTCATATATGTATATAGACGTATGTACACACTCATGCTCACGTTAAATATAACATGATAGGTGTATAAATATATACATCGTGGAGCAATTTTTTTTTTCTGTTGACTGTACAGACCGTGAAGATCTGTGGCCGCTCGAACTAGCCTTCTATACGGTCTTTCGCATCTTTGTTGATTTTGTCTATCCATCTGGTTTTTGGCCTCCTCCGTGATCTCTCTTCAACTATATTGGCATTCATTGTTCATTGTTGTGAACAAGCGTTCTGATGGATTACTTTGAGCCACATGTTCAAATCATGAGATATTGAATGACCAAGTGGAGCAACTATAAAATGTGTATAAAAAATATCGCGGAGGAACTATAATATATAATTAGGTTGGGGAAAAATAAATCCATTATTTTTACGTGAAATTCAAGACTTTATCTAACATGTTTCAGATTGTCCGATTTGGGTCAAATATACACCGTTTTGTTATATAATTTGTTGCCATTTTAAAGGTAGCTTTATAATGCCTCTATCATTGAAATCTTCGTCCTATTTCAAAATCTCTAGTTTTCAATTTTCACAGTCTTCTCTTGATGCCAATTTCTTATCACCAAGAAAGTTTTGCAATGCAAAAAAAATATGATAATTACTTGGTGTCAGGTCCGGACTATATGGTGGATGCATCAAAACTTCCCAACTAAGCTCCCTGAGTTTCTGGCGAGTCACTATAGATGTGTGTGCCCTAGCTATATAGCTGTATTATCTTGATGGAACACGACACCTCTTCTGTTGGCCAATTCTGGCCCTTTCTGGTCAATCGCTAGCTTCAAACGGTCCAGTTGTTGACAATAAAGATCCAATTAAGTTTTTGCCCATGTGGAAGCAACTCATAATAAATGATTCCTTTCCAGTATAGCCAAATGCACAGCAGAACCTTTTGTTTAGCACCAATCACAATTTCAGCCGCCTGGCTTGCATTTTCGCCTTTATAAAAAAAAAAAATTAAAAATGAATTGAATTTTCTCTTTGTTGACTTCTATCTTTAACACCCTGTAACTCATAACTGAATGGACCAAACAAAAAACAGCAAGTGAATTTTTTTAGTTCATCACCTTGACAACGAGCATAAATCTGAAATTGTTTGATCGATACTTTACGAGATATCGATCGTTACAGCCATCTACCGAAAAAATAATGTATTTCTTGGTTATATAAAAGATATTCACCCATATTCATATTCAACCATATTCACTCCTGATCCTAATTTATTCTTAAATTAAAGTGCTATGATTAGAGAGCGTGGTTGCTATGTGAGAAGGTATTTAAATGAAGATGCATGTCGGATATTAAGTGAAGAAGCATTTCCATGAGGCGTGGAATTCCAAAAACAAGCCTATTTCATTTTCAGATTTTTAATATTAGTTTTAAATAAGCAGTTCTGGTTTACCAATAATAGTTGAAGCAATTATTTCACCTCATTACATTGAGGTACAAACAAAATATAGTACTTAACCTGTTAATTAGTAATTTAAAAACAGAATCATGAAATTATATTAGGCATTGTTCGGCTCATGTATCTTGTTGTTTCATCATCAATAGTAATGTAAACTCATTTTAATGCTCTCGCCTGAATGGAAAAACATGCCAGAAAAAGATTCTTGTTATGATATCCACTGATGTATTTCCGCACTTAAATATGACAATGATCGTAATGGGTCAGTTGTTTGGTGTCATTGCGTTGGTTTTTTTCTCTTAGCAGTTAAGGTATTTTCATAATTAAGACAATAAGTTAAAAAAGTAAATAAATAGATAATTATTTCAAAAATATAGTTGAGTTTGAACAGATAAAATAAAACAATATAATGTAAAAAAAAATGTATTATAACAATTATGTATACTTGACAGTTTTCTAATTAAATTTTACATCGTAAAGTTATATAAAATAGTGTGTATTAGCTTAAGTTCTTATTTGTACAAGAAGAGTGTTAATCACAATACACAATCATCAACCCACATTTTTTTTTCTACCTCCAAACTCCACCTAAGTTATTATCTCACGTTTTTTCTCTCACGTTATACCGTATTATTATATTCACAGGTTTACGTTTGCTCTCATTAAAATATATAGGTTGCACATTTGAAACATGCCATTCTTCACTAAACATATTTGCTTTTTACACATCACTTATAACTATAATAATTATAGTTTAGTCAGTTATCATTGAAGACATGATTGGGTGAAGGTGTTAAGTTACAAATTTATGAATCTCATAAAAATTGAGTTTTAAGTTTGTTTATTCCTATTTTACGATGGAAACTTAATGGAATTATCAACTTTTTATAACTACTAAAATTTAATGTTATTTTTTAATGTTACTGTTGAAAAATCACATCAATTAATGTCTTTATGTTCTACAACTCAGAGTTAGAAAGACGGGTTATCTTCCAAATCTCGTGACAGTGGGAATGTTGAGATTTATTCCGGTGATCCACCGTGAAATTAAAGTCAAGCCGACCAGGATTCGAACCGGGATCGTTTCTGACATGAGAACGCTACGTTTGTGGTTCAACAAGCTCAGCCATCCACGGTCTCAAAACAAAATCTCTACATTATATTATGATTCACATAACAGCTTCATCCTCCTTTTTTTTTTTCAATTATCATTAAAGTTTTTTGTTTGAATAGAGAAGAAAAAAATCGAATAATTTTATTTAAAAAAAGTAAAAAAGCTGACACATAAAAATATAGAAAACGAAAAATATTAAAGATCTAAAAAGTCATGTAATACTAGTATGTATTTTAATATTTACTCTCTATGTCTATGTAATATAAGAATAATAAGCAATTTTTCAACTAGATTTAGTTTGCTGTGTGCATTGCACTAGTTTAAAAAAAAAAAATACCTTTTATAATTCTTGCTCGATTCAGTTCTATTAGTACACAAAAATAAATATATCAGTTTTTCTAAAAATAAAAATATTACATATTGTATGGGAAAAAATGCTTTCAGTAATGTTTAGAAAATTCCAAAAATGTAATAAAATTAATTCTGGATTTTCTCTTTAGGAAGTCTGGTAAGTCAATTCATGAATATGGGACAGTTGTCCCGAAACGTTGTACTATAATATGATAATTTAAAATAAATTACATTCAATTGGAAGTGTATTAACCTCAAACAACTTTTATGAAGTAATCAAATTAATTTGTATTAGTGGACCCATCCTATGGGTTTTAAGATTTTTCTTTGACGAATTTGACAATGAGACTCAAAATAAAATGCAAACAATTTTTTTTTGGAGATGCCCAAATTCAACAGAAAACCGTCTAGGATTAAACAATATAACGCTCTCATGCCTATACATCTAAATATAATTATTACTTATTTTATTTAAATTATTTTTCAAAATATTTAAAAAACATATTTACTAATAAATAATTCAAAACACTATCCAATTATAGTCTCAAAACTTTTATTTCTTTTACACGTCCAACGTTTCGGCCAATTCGGCTATCTTCAGGGACAATCTACTCAATTCACTATGAAACATATAATTTAACCATTCCAAAAACTTCATACAGGCTATTCTGCAAAGGTCAAAACATTTATATCTAATAAGTCAAATATCCATTAAAAACCACAGTCAAAATTATTTCTCTTTAAACACTATTAATACACTTTAATGTAATAAAAGTGTATTAATAGTGTTTAAAGAGAAATAATTTTGACTGTGGTTTTTAATGGATATTTGACTTATTAGATATAAATGTTTTGACCTGTGCAGAATAGCCTGTATGAAGTTTTTGGAATGGTTAAATTATATGTTTCATAGTGAATTGAGTAGATTGTCCCTGAAGATGGCCGAATTGGCCGAAACGTTGGACGTGTAAAAGAAATAAAAGTTTTGAGACTATAATTTGGATAGTGTTTTGAATTATTTATTAAAAAATTGCCAGTCTCAAGAAAGAATTTTAAAATTATAAATAAACATATTTACGTTAAATTTTTGGAAAACAAATGAGGAACACTAATATTCTGATATTGCTTTTGAGATATTCTCTCATAAATATTATATATATAAATTTCTGCGATTGACATCCCACTATGTCTTACAGTAATTAAACTTCTTATATTTTATCAATTCGTTGAGCTCCAGAAATTTATGTATCCGTAATAGTTTACATTTAAGTTTAAAATTTCATTAATTCTCCATTGAATGTTTTTCGTCAGGAAGGTCAAATAACGTGGTGGATATGATTGACCTAGGAATATATTTAATTTTTTTAAAATATTATTATATTTATTTAAAATATTAACTGTGGACTGAGGGCTATGTTTAAATATTTCACTAATTTATTTTTTTTAAATCCAATTTTTTTTTTTGTAGATTATAGTAATATTTGACTTTTTCTACGTAAACACGGCAAACCTTTGTACCACAGTTTTGAAACTTATTTATTCTTTTTAGGGAGTGAGCATTTTTTTTTTAATTACCATTTACACTTGTAATAATTATTTATAATTATAAACATATTAATGTTTTATGTATATTGAATGAAAAAATAATAATGGAGATGTAATGGTGATGTAAACCCAGTCATCAGGTTGGTGGCAAAGTAGAACAGGGTGGAACCGTTGACCGCACCTAAGACCCTGGCCGTGTAAGGTGGTCCTGTCTTACTTTCGTCGTCTGCTTGTCCTTTCGTTTCACGTATACATACAACTTAACGTAAAACTTACATCAGCCATTCTTTCCTGAGATTCTGAAGCAATATTAATAGTAAAAAAAAAAATATATATATATATAGGTTTAAAAAACCAATTTTATTCGCAGAGAATAACTTTTTGAGTAGAGGTACAAGTCTTAGATATATAAAGAAAAAAAGGTATACTGTTATAAATATCGCAAAAAAATTAGGAGATATTTTTCTGCCGATATATTCATTCAATGATCTTTTTTCGTGAATCAATCCATTATGGGCCATTAAAAAAAAAGAAAAAAAAACTGTACAATATCAATATAAATAAATAACGAACAAAAAAAAAATTAATTATTATAAAATTACAAAACAAATAAAACCGTATCTCAATGATATTAAAACTTCACCATAAAAAAAAAAATAAAAAAAATAAAAAAATATTACCAGTAACTAAAAAATATATTACATCTGCATATAGTAATGATCTGAAAAAGTTCCCTGGAACAATTGTACGAAATATGGTAACAGAACAGAGCAAGCAACAGGCATATAAATGGTTTAATAATATTGATATATATTTTTAAACTTTTATTTATCCGATATAAGTATATGTATAGATGAATTAATACTTATAGCACTAATAAATGTGTGAGACAAATTATATAACTATCAATATAAGAAAAGATTGTAATTATTATTTTTTTTAATATTATAAAAAAATAATAATGGATGTTATTTATTATGAACAAAGTTCAAGGACGAGTTCGAATCTGGCTGTGACAAATAATTAGTTTTACTCTACCACTTAGTGCCCTGAGTCAGTCCTGTGGGTTCAGGAGCCCTTCGGGGTCTACTCAGTCTCATTACGTCGATATCTTTAATTGTATAAAAATCTGACAGTCGACCGTGATTATGATCAAATCGCCTTCTTGTTCTACTGGTGGTCTAGTAGCCGAACTTCCTTCCAAAGTACTGCACCTGTAATCTTCGTGGGTTGTAGCGGTAAAGATTTAATTTTTTTTTTATAGTTATAATGATATACGTCTTTTCAGTATCTTGAGGTTCAGTTAATAATAACTGTTAAATTTGAATTTCTGATATTCACAGTGAAAAACAACAAAGATATCCTTGAATGATTATAAAACATACTTA
>NW_027110474.1:520067-530390 GCF_000696795.3 Halyomorpha halys
ATATTATGTATATTTACATAATATATAATATACTATAATTTGTGGAAGCTTTATACATATCGCAACGGTTTACATTGCTGAACATCACTATTCATATTTTATAGAACTATCCCACATTTCAGGTATATTCAAGATTCATTTTAAAACTTTTATAGAAATACATTCCTTTTATGGTGGAGCATTTTCTGAAAATAAATCTTTTCTAAGAAATTTTTTTCGCGATACCTTGCTTTGGAATTTTCTGTAGTTTGGGGGTAAACTGATGTAACCGAGTCAAATATTTTATAATTATCTCTTTTTTTAGTGTGTCTCTCTTTCCTAATAACTTCAACTGGTTTTATTAGAATACATTTCTGTGTTATCAAAATTTCCTTTTAAGATCTTTTTCTACGATTTTTGAAAAGTACAAATCAAAAAGTTATGTTGTAAATAGAATTAGAGTTTAAAGCCAAATTTGGGTATTTGGCTGCTCATTTCGCTATCAAGTTTTCGTGGTTTTCTATTATCTTCATAATTACAAAATTACCTTCTTGAATATGTGACATTACTAATTAAAAAATACGAAATTGTATAATATCGAAATTATAAATTAGCTCCGCTACCTAATTTCTGCAACCATAATAATTCAAACTTAATGTCTCAAAACGTTTTCAGATAATATTCCACCGACTCACTCTAACACGATCTATTAGATCAAAATTACAAACATTAATGAAATATATGTGCTATACCATTGAGCCTAAAGTTCAGGCATAATGAAGAGCATCGTTTTAATATAGCTAAAAGATTAACACACCACGAGTTAGTGCATAACTTCTCTAAAACCGTGTTATAATTTGAGATATTTTTTTCAAAAACATTAATTCAGATTCTTGAATTAAAATTCAAAAATTAAATTTCACAAAATTTTAAGATATAAAATTGATAAATTCGGACACAAATCCCCATCAATTTATATGTTTTCTGACAGTTGAGCATAAATTTAAATGAATTAAAATTTAAAATTTAAAATTAATTAAAATCTGTTGATGCCAGTAATGCATTTTATATATTTACTAAGCTCAATTGCATAATTTAGCATAGTGAGCATTTAAATATTTTAGATTTCAGATCAATTTTTGTTTTTAAATATTCTCTAATCCAGTGATCGCACATGGCTGACAATTATCATCTCAAAAAAATATAGGTGTTCTAAAGAAGTATTGAAACATATTCTTGTGACGGATTAAAAAAAAAACAGCAACCTGAAATCCCGAAAGCAACTTGAAAATGTTAAGTGATATACCATTATAATTTTTTTTATAGATATAATAAGTACATGTATAAATTTATTACTTAAGTAGATTGTATTTATTTAAATAATAATTAATTGTTTTTACCAAATTAAAAAACAATTTTATTCCATTTTCCTGAATTTGTTTTAATTTTGTAAAATATATCTTTTGACTGTATCAAAACATTTCAGAATAATAATAGTATTTTTCGAACTTTAAGGGTTCTCTAAAAGTGACCAAATTATTTTAACCATGGTGGAGGGTCCAGTTTTTCATTTCATGGGGCCCCCAGGCCGGATTCGAACTGGCGCCGCTCGCAGTCCTCGAGTTGCTAAGACCTGTGTTTTAACCACCTGAGCTACGGACGGCCCTTTTTCGGTCTAAGTCTTTTTCGAACTAAGCCCAAGTACCTAATGTTGACCTAAAAACGTGTAATTCATTTACATCGACTTATGTCGTAGAAATTCCATCCCCCAACATGTGTACAAATTTATAATAATGTTAATATTGATTATATATTGTATATATTATTTTATCATTATGTTATTTTATTATTTATTTTCCATACAGATAGTCTGATTATGTTCATTTGTCTATCCTTTTGTTTGTATATATTTTATGAGAGTTTTTTTATTTATTTTTTATTTTAGTATGTATGAGATCATTTATCAATATTACCTATTGCCCACAACTGTGTGGCAGATTGTAATATCTATCAATAAATAAATCTATCAATTTAAAAAAAAAAATATTGATTATATAGGTCTCTTAAAACAAAAAGATACATTAGTAGTAAGTAATTATAAGATTTAAATAGACGTTGAGCTTTATCAACGAAGCTGTGAAACCAATACGTACCTCGGTAAAGCTGAAATTTAAATTATGGATTTGAATAAAAATTATTCTGTTATCATTAAATTACTTTTTATTTAAATGATTTAATGTTTTTTATTATGAAATCCTTCCTATATTTTCTCACTGGAATCACTTTTATTTCATCTACGTTTTAGGGCCCTTCTCCCATCTTCCGGATGATACATTTTAATTGTAGTTAAATAGTCCTCATCTACATAAAGTAATTTGTCATAATTTAATAAAGTTATATAGTACTTTATAATTTACTGATTTAATATAATTACTGCTAATCAGATGTACCATTCCGAAGGAGGAAGACACCCGAAACGTAGATAAAAGAGACATATTTATATTGAGAAAATATAGGAAGAATTTCACAATAAAACATTTTTGTGGAAAATATTATGATTTACCTGTCAAATGAAAACATTATTGAAAACGTTACTATTATTGTTATTTACTTTTTTCTTTCATGAGCTTATTCTGTACATATGGTATGAATGAATATTTGAAACGCCAATGCTTATTGCCCTTGATCCTGACAACTTGTATAATTATTATTCAATAGTAAAAACTATTTTATCCAAAAAAAAAAAAGAAAGAAAAAATACAAAACATAAGAATAATGATACGCTTATAATCGTATACCTTGAAAAGGCAGCAAATTGAATAAAAATAATTACTTTTCAGTTTATTGGAATAAAAGTAGATCATCAAAATCTACTTACTTTTATTAATTAGAAATATATTTTTAAAATTTCAAGTATATCATTAATACCACTGTAAAATGAATATTAATTTTATTTGGAACCATACTAGAAATAATTTAAAAAATAAAGAGTAAACATTTTAATGCTATCCTGGAGAGGCAGTGGGGTAGTAGAGGGGGTTGTAGTTGCACAAGAAGCGGACTATATATAGCCTCCAAGCCGATTCCAGGGCACAGTTGGACTTCACAACAGTCATGGCTTTCAACAAGGTAAGCTTAGCACCATACCAGTCAAAATATTCACTTCATTCCTTATTATTATTTTAACGATATTAAATTTATTATAAAAAATAATTTCATAAAATTATTTTTTTTATAGGTAGTTATCATCGCGGCTTTCGTCGCCGTAGCTAGGGCAGGCATCATCGGCGCCCCAGCCGTCTACGCCCCAGGAGCACCCCTCGCCGCCAGGGCCTACGCCGCCCCAGCCTATGCTGCCCCAGTCGTAGCCCACGCCCCCCTCGCCGTAGCCCGTGCCGCTCCAGTAGCCGTCGCTCACACCGCCGTCGACGAATACGACCCACACCCACAGTACAGCTACGCCTATGACATCCAAGACGCCCTCACCGGTGACTCCAAGAGCCAGCACGAGAGCCGTGACGGAGATGTCGTCCAGGGCAGCTACTCCCTGATCGAACCCGACGGCAGCCGTCGTACCGTCGAGTACACCGCTGATCCAGTCAACGGATTCAACGCCGTCGTACACAAGGATGCCGGTGCCCACGCCGCCCCAGTCGCTGTCGCTCCAGTCGCCGCTAAGGTTGTCGCCCCAGCCTATGCCGCCCCAGTCGCCAGGTACGCCGCCCCCATCGCTAGGGTCGCCCCAGTCGTTGCTCACGCTCCAGTCGCCTACCACGCCGCCCCCGCTTACTATCATTAAATAATTTATAATTAATTTATTCAATAAAAAAAAAAACCTGAAAAGATTTTCTTTTTTAAAGTTAAACCCTACTTCCTGAAAATTTCTAAAATTAATTATGAACTTTTAAAAGTCACAAGTAGGATATCGTTGCATAAAGCTATAATGCCGCCAAAAAAACTAAGTCTAATAAAATTATGGCTTCATTTACAAAAATCTGTAAAGAATCCTTGAAGTCAGAAAATATATATTTATATGATGATATATTTGATGATATAGGTATTGTAACGATGATTAGTACGAGATGTTTTAGAATGCCTTGTTGATTTTTAATTTTTTTGAAGTTTTAAAATGATATTGATTGATTTATGTGATAAGCAGGACCTTGCATTAAAATCCCGGATAATATGCCACAGAAAATGCAATAAGAAAAAGCAGTAATACATAAATATACAGTAAAAACATATACATTACTCTAAAAATACATAGAAATATTCAAAAATGCAACTAATGTGTCTATAATAATTTATAATCTGAGAAAGAAATTAGAAGAGAAATTAAACATTATGCAAACGAAAATAAAAATAATCACATCTTTACAAATAAAAACAATTAGAAATAACTAGGTAAAACATTTGTATGTTCTATTTACGAGAAAAACATAGAGTGATACACTTTTTAATTATTAAAATATGGGCGAAGTATACACTTATTATTAGTAATAAATGAAAACTAGCCGTGATTGTATATAAAAACAAATCGACGTTAACGAAATAAATAAAAGGTACATTAATTATTAAGTGACATGAGTATCTTGGGATACAATTAATTACAGATGTATTTCTAATATTTTTTTATTTTACGATACAATAAAATTGTTTTTTCACCATTAAACAACATTTAGAAAGACATGTGTATGCACTGATAATTATCGGTTCGTAGTAAAGGTCGCTGAGAAGTATTGAATTATTTATATTTTCAATTTTATTAATATTTTCTAGACTGTAGCTTCATGAATTTCGCGCCAAAACAATTTAATTTTTTTATAAAAATATATTTCTCCTACTTGGTCTAGTATGAGAATTACACTGCCTTTTAATTGATTTAAATATTTGAAACTTTTATTTGGCAAGACTTTATTTTTTTTGTTTACTTATTTTTTCATGCAAGGGTACTGTTCTTTTATCTTAAATATTTTTTATACTTTGGGTCTTCTCCATCTATATCAAATTCCAGTATTCAATCCAATTACTCCTTTCAATATTTCAACTTTGAAGATGACGATATACTTCCTTATATTGTTTTAAATAATAACAAATATTACTGCTTCTAAAGAAAGAAAGCGTTCCTCATTCGATGCCGTTTTTAAATATTGCCCGATTAAACTATCTTAAATTTTCCTCTTCCCGTTTTAAGGTAATATTTCATCGGGCCGTCGATCCCCGGGGGTATTAGCTGGGCGGGTCCGGCGGGGAAGGATTGCCTTCATGATCTCCTCTTGTGAGATTGTGACATGTCGTACATCGACCGACCTACTCGCTGTAATTGTCTTTTTTGAAAATTCAGATAAGGAAGGCCGCCACGGAGGGCGTGAGTGGAGGGTTTCATGCCATTTTTCAATATCAGGTGCTTTTTGAATATTGCTCTATTTAACTATCTTAAAGGTTTCTCTTCCTGTTTTAAGCTAATATTTCAAAAGTTATATAGGACCGTCGCTCTCCGGGGGTCTTGCGGGGAAAGATTGCTTTTTTTTTAGTGTTATATGGCACGATTGGTATGCTGTTTTATTCCAACCAAATTTATTTGGGAAGCATGGCTAAATAAAGCATTTCTCTCTGATAAATACAACAAGTCTCAAAGAAGAAATCATATTATGTAAAAAATCAGGTTCGATTTATATCTTTTATTGTAATTACTAATTATCTAAACAGATTATTTTATGGTCCATATTTTAATGGATTATTGAAAGTAGTTTATTTTCAATGATGTTAATATTATTATTCGGAATCCCAACTCCAATGTTGCATTTTAATTATTATATCTATTTTTTGAAATCATCCAAATATGCAAATAGATTTATCGTGAAATATGCAAAATACAATTGGACTAATTGCACCTAAGCACACTGATTTATAAAGATATTTGTTCTGATTTTTTAAAACAAAGTATTCAAATGCAACAAACCAAGTATTCAAATGCATAGAAATCCTGACTTTAGTTATAAGCATGTAAATTCATTGCGATAAGGTCACTTGTCACTGTCATAAGAAAATCAAGCTGATTATGAGCAAGACTTAGAGGCGCAATCCCAATTACGAGTAAATCTCTTAACCTTCCGCCACAAAATACTGATTCACAAAAGTATGCTCATACCGGCTTTCCTCTACGGAACCCCTATGCTGGCCATCATAGCACTCACAACAGCGTCTATGAGTTTCAGAGTAGAATTCTGAGACGTATAGTAAATCATGCTTTATAACAAAGTGCGAAAACTGACTACATCTAGTACAAGAGCCCAAAAGGAGAAACAGGGAATTTATTTCACCCCAATTTTTATAAATTAATTGAAAAATAGGTATAGTCAAAATTATTAATGAGTCTGCCAAGTATAGGTAGGGGGAATAAAAAATGGCGGCTGCTACAAAACGTTAAAAAAATTTTTTTTTATTCAGAGCTCTGTATTTTTACAACTACCAACAACAATAGAAAATCTAAGAGAGCATCATTTAAAGTAGAGTAAATTTGCTAAACTGTAAGCCCTAATAGAGCTATTCACATTCAATGGGTCTCCAGAAATAGCTTTCTAAAAAGTAAAATTTCATAAAAATGTTGTATGGAACCTACTGAAATATCAGTAGTTAGAACTATGTGACGTACAGACATCTATTACACACTCAAATTAAAGCTAGTTTAATGAGATATGAAGTGAATGAAAATGAAAATTGCTAAAATAAATCGATTTATAGTTGTTTGGACAAATTTCCATTTGCCAAATTTATATTCATTTGTGAATACCATAAAAACTACTACCCCTAAGAAGATAAGTGTCATACATTCAACATTTTATACGAAATAAACTATAAATTAACATTTTCTGAGTTTATTTTGTCAAATATCATAAAAACTACTTATCCTACTAGGAAAAAGTTATAAACTATTTTATAGTAATTTAACTAGCCTTAATTTGAGTGCTGACAGATATCTATACGTCTTATGGTTTCTGAAATGAAGTTTTCATAAATCAAACTTATTGTCCGTACAACTATAAATCAATTTGTTTTTGCAAAGATCATGAAAACTACTATTCCTACGAAAGTAAAGATAAAGAAAAGTTTACTTTTTTAAAAACTTTATCTCGAGAACTATTGGACGTAAATATCTCTATTAGGGCTAATATTTCAGCAAATTTACTCTTCTTTAAATAATGTTCTTTTAGATTTTCTAGTGTTGTTGATAGTTTTTAAAATATAGAGCTCCGAATGAAAACTTAATGTTTTTTTAAGGTTTTGACTTAACAGCCGCCATTTTTCATTCCCTATACCTATACTTGGCTGACTCTTCAGTTTTGACTAGTAATTGTGCATATTTTTCATTAAAGTAATCAAAAATTGGGGTGAGATAACTGCCTTTTTTTTCTGGCTCTTGTTCTAATCCAAACGACAATTAGATTCCCAACAAACGTTTTGTTGATTTTCCTGTAATATTATTTGGAATATATGAGCTCTGGTATGCCAAATTCTCTAGAGTCTATTTTTTAATTAATTTTATTGAAATTCAAGAATAATTTAACAGATTATTATCAATATATAAGAAGGCTCATAAAATTTGGGATATCAAAATTTAAAATTTCTGCAGAAAATTGGTTTTAAGAGTGCCCTGAAACCAAACTTGGCCTTGAAGCTGCTTAATGCTATTTATTACCGAATCTGTTATCCAATGGAGAATCATATGCTAGATCCAAAATGTTTTTTCACATAACAATTTTTTTAGAATAAAAGAGAACATTGTTTGACTTTTTAACTTACCTGTAAAGGTTTTAAAAATAATCCTCAAAACCATAGATAGAAGGCACCGGTGAACTTTGAGGTAGAAAACAAATTTTCTAAAAAAAGGACTTACTGGATACGGCATACCGGCCTTACATCGCCAGAATTATTTGAGTCATTGAATACGAAAATAATTGCTTATTTGTTTACTTTTTTGTCACATTTATATTAATTATTATTATTATTTATTAGATTTTTTTCATATTATTGTCTCCTTTGCATTTAATAATAATATTTTTTAATTTATCCTGCAAAGCGTGCTTTAGAATAATAATACAAACATATTTTATGGGCTTTGGAGCCGTTGAGTCTCAAATAAATGAACAAAATAATTAATATATAATAAAAAAACTGACAAATCATAATAGAGTAATTTTCCGGTCTTTAAACAGGAAAAATACAATAATGAGAATAATAAAAGAAGAAAATATTTACAGAATAATCAAGATTAAAAGTATAAATATTTTCATAATTAGTGTAGCAGTTTTTAAAGTCTGTATGCGAGTAAGGAGTATTTATTTCAGTATTTTTTTGGGTTTTAATTTTTTTTATTTATTTATTTTTTTTTTATTTTAGTATGTATGAGATCATTCATCACTATTACCTATTGTCCACAACTGTGTGGCAGATTGAAATATCTATCAATAAATAAATCTATCAATTTCAGTTCTATTGAAATTAGGTGGATAGGAAATAAGCCAGATTTGAATGTGGGAAGGGTACTGGAGGGAAGGGTGGAAGTAGAGATGTCGCTCCAAAGGGTAGAGGATCTGATAAGCTGGGATTTGTCAAAGAATTGGAATTTTTTTTCTTCTTCTAAGCGCCTATTTAAAATTAAACATGATTTATATCCACAAAAACTGGATTTTGAAGTGGTGTTTTTTCATGAAATTAGAATTTTGTGGTATTAGTAATATAAGTTAATTTGTGAAATTAGATGGAGGTGGGGCTCACCAATGTCATAAATTGATAATTACTTACAATATTTACAAGTGACCATTATAAGTGACCCCCTAGTGCTGCCTGTTACCGCCGGTGGGGGCACGGGTTGGAAGGTCTGTGTGGAAGGTAAACCAAAGTGGATCTGTTTGATATTTCAGTGAGTCTAAGAATTTAATTTGTCGTATCCTAATCAAGTCTAGAACCGTTGGAATAACGAGCAGTTTGTGTAGTGCCGGCGGTTTATGCTACTTCCATGTTATAGTCTAGACGATCTTCCGCTGGATGGAGTTCTGAAAGTTCTGTAGAAGGCGTTGAGTGCAGTCTGTGAGGTCCATGAACTAGGGGGCGCCGTGGATTGAATAGTTTTCGTCGAGGGCTGTTGATGTCAGGAGATGGTGTAGATCGAAATTTGATTCGGAGCTACAAATTCTTAAAACTATAGAAACTGCATATCTTACTCATGGAATACTTCTCAATCGAGAGCTAATAGACATCTAAGCGTCGTTAGTAGGGATTAGTAATTTCCATGATATTTGCCAAAATAAATATACCTAATATTATTATTTTTTACCTTATTTCATAACAGATCCTACAAATATGTTATGAACCGAAGTAAGGATCGATGTATTATTTATGCTTGTTACTCTATTAATATTAAGTTCTAAACAGTTTACAGTATAAAAAAGAACTTAAATACTGTCATTTCGGGGTATTATTCAACCACTACTTCTTTGGCATCAGCCCACAAAGTGGGAGGTAAACAATTACATCAATTTGCCCAATAGTTACACATGCGACCTGGGCGCAGCGCAGAGAAAGTACTGCTACCGTAGGCGGCCAGCCCGGCAGATCGTTGGCTGGGTCAGGGTAGAAAGTGAGCGCTGTGACATAACGCTGCGACCTAGAACCACTGACCCAGACCCAGGCTCGCGATCTTTTGCTGTCCAACTCGTTCCCCAAACCGGTAGTCTGAGGATCACGGAGCCGTCCTTTCGGCACGTTTAATTTTCAAATGACAGCGAGGGAATCCACCATGAAACCAAATAAATTACAAAGAGTAGTCCGAGGAAGAGGATTATGCAGATCAAATGGTGTAGTTTTGTCTACTGTAAATATTTGAATACATACATTATAACCATATCGAAGAATATCTAACGACAAGTCAAACCGGTTCGGGAAAGGTACACAACCAACCTTCACTTTAGTTCATTATTCGTCAATAATGCACCCCCCTTCAGCTCATTACTTATTACTTCAGTAATCGCGGGTGGGGGAACTGACTATATAGACCTGCACTAAAGGGAATTACCCACAGTTCAAGTCAAGAGCAGTCATGGTATTCAACAAAGTACGGATGTTAAACCATTTATAATTAAATTTGTTAGTGATTCCAAGTGTTATTACTCACAAAATGTTAATTATAGGTTGTCATCGTAGCGGCTTTCGTCGCCGTAGCAAGGGCCGGACTCCTCGGCGCTCCAGCAGTCTACGCCCCAGGAGCACCCCTCGCCGCCAGGGCCTACGCCGCCCCAGTCGTAGCCCACGCACCCCTCGCAGTAGCCCGTGCCGCTCCAGTAG
>NW_027110474.1:531214-539632 GCF_000696795.3 Halyomorpha halys
TAGGCACGGCCACTCAGTGACTAAGTAGGCACGGCCACTCAGTGACTAACTAAGCACGGCCACACAGTGACTAACTAGAAGACTAAAGACAAGCCGACTCTCCCAGTTCTCCACAACTACATGTGTACGACCTCGTTTCTGAAAACTTTTATATATATATATTTTCGTTGTGTATGATTTTTATGGCTACCGTTGACAAGGGCGTCAGACGCATCAAGACCAACCTTTGAGGAAATACTACGTATAGTCACCAGCAAAAAAAAAAAACTATCTTACCATTTTAATCTAATCTCCATGTGGTAAAGTTTCTGAAAACTTGACCATTCTAGTTGTATAATTTGTGACGCTGTCTATAAAAGATTACATTTTTACAGACAAAAAAGGAAACACACACATTCTCTTTCTATGAACTTTCAGTTTTTCAGATCAATTTTTCTGATTTTGGAATTCGGTTAGGGCGGAATGTTTCTTAAGGAGGGGCTTCATAAATCTAAGGAGTACTTCAATTTGTAGTAGTTCTTCAATTTGAGAATGGAAAGGCAATAGTGTACATCTTTCAAAATTTTAAATTTTTCTGAATTTCAAATTTGAACATTGGTCGTTATTGCTTCAAGCCATAGATAAATATGCATTTTTTTTTTTAGTCTAAATAATATAATGTTTTACAAGACGATTAAAATTCGTCACATTACATTTCTGCAAGCCACAGATATTTTAAAAATGTATTTATTCTAGAACTTTTGATAAAACAATTAAAATTTACCACAATGCAGTTTGATTTACATCATTCCAAAACTTTTAACAATCATTAATCCACGGCTTTTCTTTGTTCGCACATTTTAAAACAGGCTTCATCGAACATTTTTACGTTTCCTTTTCCCGAGACACAAATTACTGTTCTCTTTAGTATTATCTCTGATTCTTATCCATAACCTCTCAATATCTTCGTAATCCTCATTTAAAGGTTCCAAGGGTTCAAATCTATTTTTGATTTCGTTCGCGAATTGAAGGTATTTTTAATTTCTCCAGATTGAAATTGTGGGGTCTGAAACAGTTTTCATTTCTCTTCTTTATATAAAGTGTTTGTCGAATTTTCTCATTTTCTAGTTCATGATCTGACACACATTCTGCCGCGCTATAAGATCTCACCTAAATTATACTATATATGTTATACCGAAACATGATCAATTTGATCTTGCGTTTGCGAATCTGGTGATGTCCAAGTATATTTGTGAATATACTTACGTTTAAACATAGTTCTTTTGATTGCTAGGTTTTTCAAGCTGGCAAATTTTGTTAGTCGTATTCCATTATCATTGCTAATTCCAGCAAACTTTCTTTACCGATCGTTGGATAATATACTTCTTTTATTTCAATCTTTGCGGTCGCATTTCCTAATATTATTTTCGTATAATACTCGCGGTAATTTATCGTAAACCCTCTCCAATTTATCATTGAATTCGCATTTATTCTGTTCATCGCTGTCTTTGGTTGGAGAATGAATGTTTATCAGCGCGACTTTAAACCAACGTCACTGAAATATTGCCAGCGATATCCTATCACTAAAAAACATTACATCCCTTAACATCGAAAGCAATCTATTCCTAACCAGAAATCCAGTACCTAAAAAATAATTAGTAAAATTAAAATAATTGTTTCTTTTTTGTCTGTAAAGGTTGAATGATCTAAAACTGAAGATTGGCTGTTGTTACTCTAAGCTACGTATTGAAAGATGTACACTATTGCCTTTCCATTCTCAAATTGAAGAACTACTACAAATTGAAGTACTCCTGAGATTTATGAAGCCCCTCCTTAAGAAACATTTCCGCACTAACCAAATTCCAAAATCAGAAAAATTGATCTGAAAAACTGAAAGTTCATAGAAAGCAAATGTGTGTGTTTCCTTTTTTGTCTGTAAAAATGTAATCTTTTATAGACAGCGTCACAAATTATACAACTAGAATGGTCAAGTTTTCAGAAACTGATAAATCTCAATGTGGTAAGGAGATTAGATTAAAATGGTAAGATAGCTTTATTTTTGCTGGTGACTATACGTAGTATTTCCTCAAAGCTTGGTCCTGATGCGTCTGACGCCCTTGCCAACGATAGCCATAAAAATCATACACAACGAAAATATATATATATATATAAAAGTTTTCAGAAACGAGGTCGTACACATGTAGTTGTGGAGAACTGGGAGACTCGGTTTGTCTTTAGTCTCCTAGTTAGTCACTGAGTGGCCGTGCCTAGTTAGTCACTGAGTGGCCGTGCCTAGTTAGTCACTGAGTGGCCGTGCTTAGTTAGTCACTGAGTGGCCGTGCCTAGTTTGTCACTAACTATGAAATCATGTGACGGTAAGTCGGCACTCGATATTCTCCTGAAATTTATTGGCTATTCGCCTTGCCACTGATTACGTAGTTAAGTCACCGTGCAGTCGTGGAATTATAGTTAAGGTTTACCAGGTGCTTATTACAGCATAAAAATGATATGTTTTTTAACACTTTATTGCATAAATAAAATAAATATTACATTAATAATTTAACCGTGATAGACAGGGGCGGCGTGGTAGGCAAGGGGAGCATGAGCGACAACTGGGGCAACCCTGGCGACGGGAGCGGCGTAAGCTGGGGCAACTACCCTAGCGGCGACTGGAGCGACTCCGACTGGGGCGGCGTGGGCACCAGCATCCTTGTGTACGACGGCGTTGAATCCGTTGACTGGATCAGCGGTGTACTCGACGGTACGACGGCTGCCATCGGGTTCGATCAGGGAGTAGCTGCCCTGGACGACATCGCCGTCACGGCTCTCGTGCTGGCTCTTGGAGTCACCGGTGATGGCGTCCTGGATGTCATAGGCGTAGCTGTACTGTGGGTTTGGGTCGTATTCGTCGACGGCGGCGTGAGCTACGGCTACTGGAGCGGCACGGGCTACTGCGAGGGGTGCGTGGGCTACGACTGGGGCGGCGTAGGCCCTGGCGGCGAGGGGTGCTCCTGGGGCGTAGACTGCTGGAGCGCCGAGGAGTCCGGCCCTTGCTACGGCGACGAAAGCCGCTACGATGACAACCTATAATTAACATTTTGTGAGTAATAACACTTGGAATCACTAAAAAATTTAATTATAAATGGTTTAACATCCGTACTTTGTTGAATACCATGACTGCTCTTGACTTGAACTGTGAGTAAGTCCCTTTAGTGCAGGCCTATATAGTCAGTTCCCCCACCCGCGATTACTGAAGTAATAAGTAATGAGCTGAAGGGGGGTGCATTATTGACGAATAATGAACTAAAGTGAAGGTCGGTTGTGTACCTTTCCCGAACCGGTTTGACTTGTCGTTAGATATTCCTCATTGTAACTATACAGTACTTATAAATTCTTTTTCAATCGAGTAATCCATGAAAATAATTATCAAGCTGGAAAAAATCTGAGACAAGACAAACAATATATCTTTTGGAGAAATGGCTGATCTCAAATCGTAATGAATCTAATGAAGAATAAGATAATAATAATGGTTTTATTATGTTTTAAGCATTTATTGGGCCAAAACTTGTAGTGAGAACTAAGAGAGCTAGGAAGTATTGGTCACCCTGCAGCCATAGTTTCCAACCCGTGCATGTATACGTACTATTAACTAAAAAATTGAGCTATCTGCGGCCCACTTCCACTCCCGATTTGACGAAGGGGATCTTCCTGGAATAATATTTGGACATTGAGTTGCTTGAAAATGAATAATGTTAAAATATGCAAAAGGTTAAAAATCTTTGAACTGAGAATCTGTCATCAGTGAAGATAGTTAATAAAATAGTTCCATCAATAAATTACCGTAAAAATATGTTTTGCCGGCTCATTCCATGGCACCCCACTCAAGTTCCGCGAACCACGGCTTGAGAATCACTGTCCTATACTTAACGAATAATGAAGAAACTCGAGAGTAACGTTGGTCTGCTTTTCGGTTAGTTCGGTTGGTTACTTCCCGTTCATAAGATGAAATGGTGAAAAGTATGTACAAAATTTATTTTCTTTAAAAATAAAATCAGGTTCTAATTTGTTTACATAGTTCCGATTTGTACCATTTTGCACAATTTGGACGGCCCTAAACTACTTTTGGTGTTTTCGTGTAAGTTATTGGAGTTGTGTTGAAGTTATAGTATTTTTTGATTTCAGTATAAATTCCCACTTTGGGTTTCCAAAACGTATGTAAACTTTGTTTTTCACCAAAAATTTATTTATTCACTCTCAATATGGGGCAGATGGGTAATAATATATCAATGGATTAGTTTTGAGATTTAGGATAATAAAAAATATTATCATTGTATTTAATTAGTTTAAATGTATACAAACATTAAAAATTGCTTCCTACTTAGTAAACAAAAAAAATGTTATATACATATATGTTTTTCCGAAATAGCAAGTTAGATTCATTTTTAGCGTGCTTGAAAATCCCTAAATATGAATTTTCATAAAATACCAATATATTTTACTTAACCAATTTAACCAAAATATATTTGACAGAAACCTCATATGTGGGAAAACTATTGAAACAATTCTTACTGACTGACGCAGCGAAGTTGGCGAGATAAAATACTTTTTTTTTTTGGAAAATTGGTATTTAATGGTTTTGATGACAGTAAAAACGATTCCGACATGGCTCTACTGAAACAATTTATTTTTTGAGAATCAACAATAACAATATTTTTTGTCCAAAAACAAATCGATTGGTATATACCATTCATATTCCATTATGTCATAATAAGAGCAGAATATTTAAACAATTCGCCCGGCTGACCTAGTAAAGTTGGATAAAATATTTTTTGTGGATAACAGAGGTAAATGTGAGTTTGTATAGAATACAATAACTTCGATTCTATTGCACTAATCTACATGAAACCTAAAAGGGATTTAGGACCGTCTAAACCTCACGTAATTGTACAAAGCGAATCTGCGTAAACAAATTAGAACCGGAGATTTTAAATAAAATATTTGAGAAATTTGTCTTTACTTTTGAAACTGATTTTTTCCAATATAAAGGAATAAAATATTTTTAAAAATATTAATATGAGTTGATTTACATACATCTTATGAGTTGAATTTCTAATTTTTGATTTACATAAAAATTTGTATTTTAGGATTTCAAAAGACGCTAAAAATTAATCTTATTTAGTTTATCTTAGACCAACTTTTTTTGGTTTACTTTGCTGGAAGCGACTGTAATTTTGGTTTCTGTAATTTAGTGGACGCTTAGACTCATTTAATGTGATTAAAAATCTTTTGTTTTTATTTAAAAAAAAAAAATCGTTTATAATGATTAAATATCTACATAGCTGAGATAGTATACGATAAAGTTAAAAAATACATATAAAATTAAGTAAAATAATTTTTTATTCTTGTCACCTGGGACGCTTTGGCAAGAACCCCCGGACACATGTTTAATATTTTTTGACTTAATATGACAAAAGTTTGATTGAAATCTGTTATCATCACGTGCGTAGTCTTCCCTTGTTAGATATGATAAGACAACAGGATTGAAATGATTTGGACTGACTGAGCGACTAGCCAAGTGGGATGGAATATGTTTTAGGAAACATAAAGTTCCTGTTCGTTTATTAGCTTTATTTATTTCTTCCCATCTAGAAAAAATCTTAAATATGAATTTTTATAGAAATCGAAATATAAATTTTTTGTACAAAATTTTCACCATTATATCTTATGAACGTAAATTAATAACTAAGCATTGGGACAACCTTCCTAAATATTTTTCGACCAAGTATCGCCAAAAAATGTTTCATTGAAATAGTCGGTACCACGTCCGTTGCATCCTCTTGTCAAATGAAAATTTATAAAAACATTCATCTTCAAAAGTACTATTGAAAGAAGTAAGTCGCCGACCACTCTCTCTGGGTGATAATCCAATTCAATATCTGATTATTTTTAGTTTGTCATTAATTTATAAAATTAGGCTCCTTTTTATTATAAAATATAAAAATAGCAGACTATCAGAATTTGAACAGAAAGCAGTTTTACTTTGACAAATTTTAAGTGACATTAAGTAATACTGGAGTGTATCACCAAAATATAACTTAAATTTTAAATGATGTTATTTAGGATAAACGTATTTGTTGAGGGTAAATGCACGAGTTTTATCAACTTTTGGGTGGGAGTGGATTTCACAAGCAGCTTTGGTATATATAGCGCGACCAGCCAGTGAGGGGCACATTCAACAATCATGGCAGTCAAGGTAGAGTTCCTGTGTACTTCTACTGATGTAGTCAAATCTGTTAGTGTGATGTGTTGTGTGTGAATTCTTATCGATGTGATTTTCTCTTACAGGTAGTCATCTTCGCGGCTTTCGTCGCCGTAGCTAGCGCAGGCATTATTGGCGCCCCAGCCGTCTACGCCCCAGGAGCACCCATCGCCGCCAGGGCCTACGCCGCCCCCCTTGCCGTTGCCCGTGCCGCCCCCGTACTCGCACACGCTCCAGTAGCCGTCGCTCACGCCGCCGTCGACGAATACGACCCACACCCACAGTACAGCTACGCCTATGACATCCAGGACGCCCTCACCGGTGACTCCAAGAGCCAGCACGAGAGCCGTGACGGAGATGTCGTCCAGGGCAGCTACTCCCTGATCGAACCCGACGGCAGCCGTCGTACCGTCGACTACACCGCTGATCCAGTCAACGGATTCAACGCCGTCGTACACAAGGAAGCCGGTGCTCACGCCGCCCCAGTCGCTGTTGCTCCAGTCGCCGCTAAGGTCGTCGCCCCAGCCTACGCCGCCCCAGCCTTCGCCGCCCCAGTCGCCAGATACGCCGCCCCAGTCGCCAGGCTCGCCGCCCCCATCGCTAGGGTCGCCCCAGTCGTCGCTCATGCTCCTCTTGCCTACCACGCCGCCCCTGCCTACTACCATTAAAAATAATTTATTGTGTACATAGCAAAAAATAATAAAAATGTAAAGCCTATTTTACTTATTTATTTTTTACCTAGTGTAATCATAATTTCATCTGTCATATGATTAATTTATTTACTCAATGTTATAAATATTGCAACCACATTTCTTTATCTATGCTCTACAAAGATATAATAGTTTAAGGTAAATTTATATATGTGAATTTTCTAAATTAATTTTGGCCTTTATCTGATATAGTCTCATTCTCCATCTCAAATTTGAGGAAACTGCTTCCTCCAATAGAAATTAATAAACATAGCTAAATTAATTAATTTGAAGTGTGAATACAATCAGGCATAACATTTCATTATAATTAAATTGTGTTTATTTAGGTAATTGTTTTCACGGATTTTAAAAACATGTTTTGTTTTTCTCACAATATTTAAAGTCATTTAATTTTCACTATTGATAATTAGATAAGTTACTTAATATTTAACTGATCTAACCTTTAACCGGAAATATTTCAATCTCTTAACTTATTACGAACCTTTCAAATCCAGTAATAGATTAATATTAAATTTGTGTGGAAAATTTTTTAATATTATTGTTATTGTTATTATTATTATTTTGTGATGAATCAACGACAGATAAAACCGTCATGATCGCTTTGTAAATCCTTTTTTTTTCTTCAGTAAAATATCTTGAATTAGTAATTATTATAATGAAGATTGGTGAACCCAGAGGTTCGATGCCCATACTGCCGTTCTCTATATTCATCTGTTAAGTGACGCCCCTTCAGACCAAATCACACAATGCAATGCTCCCGGCTACGTTTTGGTTTATCCCTTGGACGTTTGCGCACCTGTTTTTAAGGTTTATTTCGTCCCGTAACCTTACACACCCATCTTATTTTCCGCCACGCCATGATCTGAATTATATAGATCCCTCAATTCAGCGTTGTGTAGGATACTAAGTACTCCTGTCAACTCATCGTTTTTTATCCCCAATATTTTACGTAATATTCATTTCCAAAAACCTTAGGGTCTAAAAAAGTATGCTACTAAGTGATATTGCAAACGCAGCCGACTGCAACTTAAAAATCTATATTAATAATAGGATATTAACCTATATTAATACACTCTTAATGAAATACAAATATAAACACAGACTTCAGTTGTGTCAAACTGCGGCTGTAGCCACCATTTTATTTAGTACATTGAAATACTAAGGTTAATTATTTTGAGGGAACATGGCCATTAAGTAGACTTTTTTTGTATTGATATATCAATATCAGCACTACCAGAGGGTAAAAAATCTGCTCTGAAATATGTACGAAAAATCAAATAAATAAAAAATATTTTCGCAGCCGACCGCAGGTTTAATTGTGCTACCACTCCCAGTTGTTAATTGTCTACTTAAGTTGATTCAGCTAATATATTTATAAAAATGAGAAATAGAGTTGGTCGTAGAACTCCTCTTTGTGGTACTTCATATTTTATAATTATGAGAGATAGTTGACCGTGGATGATAAATGAG
>NW_027110474.1:540525-547362 GCF_000696795.3 Halyomorpha halys
AACGAATTATCGAATAACGAAGTACCGGAAGATGAAGAGGAAACGTAATGTAGGTAGGGGACGACAAATATGTAATAAAAGGTTTTAAAGATGAAATAATGCGTGCAAAAGTGGGCGGAAAAAAAAAATAATGTGAATTTATAAAAAAAAATAATAATAATTAATTTTTTAATAAATTAACTATTTGTGAATATGTTAATGATAAGTTGTTCTTATCGGTTTTTTTCATATTTTATAATTTTTAAGTTTCTTTCTCAGGGTGCCTAATGAAACTTTTCTGTTCAGGAAGGTATTTAGCCAGATAAGAGCTCTCTCTGTTAACCCTATCAAAAGCATTTTGATCATTTGTCCATCTTGCCACACCTCATCAAGCTGTTTATCGAAGTACATCGAGGCCGCAAGTATGAGTCCTGTCCATCTTCAATATGGGTGATCAAGGTGATAAGGTTTTCCGTGAATCTTTCTTTTCTGAAGATTGCTAATTTTAATGTTAAGAGACTTTTCTTTTTCAAGGTTCATATCACTTTATTTACATTTTCGATCCGACCCACCACTGTTATTGGATGACAGTTATTAACACTTTAGAAATCTTGTTATTCCTTGCTCTATACATTTTGTGTTGGAAATCTCTCACGTACCCAAACCATCATGATATATCTGGAATTCCTTAGGATTATAATCTTTGGATTACTAATAAAACCAATTTCTTCAAATGATCCTGCATCTAGACTCACTATAATCATTGTAGTCCCACTTCACATTCTATCACCTTTCCTAAATTTCTTTGAAATGAAGTATAAAAAAAGGTATTGCGGACTCTTACAATTTAATTTTTGTGAAGGGCTCCACTAAACCTTCAAATCCCTCTCGTATCCGATCCAAAATCCTTAATGCTCCTAATATTGTTACAAATAAACCCATTCATAAGGACATCAACCTTCCATTTGTTGCCTATCAGACCAGAAACAAATATCAATCCTTCCATGATAAACCCCCAAATCCACTTCAATACATAATCCTCCTAGGCATCTGACAGGAAATGGTCTCGAGACCTTCTATTCCAGAAATGCTATTGGAGTGCTACGAGTAGTTTATCCACAACACCGTATCATGAACACAAACGACATCATATTAATTTGTTGTATATTTTTGTTATACAGTTGCGAATTCCAATAAATCAATCAAAAAGATTTTTTTCAAAGCTGTAACTGTAATAGTAAAATTTTATGAAAAATAACTTCTTGCATCAAAAATAAAGAAGATTGAAGACTGTAATGTTCTTGCTGATTGTAAAAAAATTCAAATTTATTCATGTTTGCTATTTTTTAATGCAATTTTCTTGGGAAATTTGAAGATGTGGAGAATGTGCCTTCAATTAGTTTAAAAAATACATTTAAATATAACTTCTATCGACTATTGTATCTATTACTTAAACTATATAAAAGAGATGACGATTTTATATTCATATTATTATGAAAATAAATTAATCAGGTGATATTACGTTTACACTAGGAAAAAATATGAAAACGTGAAATAGACTTTACATTTTTATTGTTTTTTTCTATGTACACAATAAATTATATTTAATGGTAGTAGGCAGGGGCGGCGTGGTAGGCAAGAGGAGCATGAGCGACGACTGGGGCGACCCTGGCGATGGGGGCAGCGAGCCTGGCGACTGGGGCGGCGTAGGCTGGGGCGATCCTAGCGATGGGGGCGGCGAGCCTGGCGACTGGGGCGGCGTAGGCTGGGGCGAGCCTGGCGACTGGAGCGGCATAGGCTGGGGCGATCCTAGCGATGGGGGCGGCGAGCCTGGCGACTGGGGCGGCGTAGGCTGGGGCGACAACCTTAGCAGCGACTGGAGCAACAGCGACTGGGGCGGCGTGAGCACCAGCTTCCTTGTGTACGACGGCGTTGAATCCGTTGACTGGATCAGCGGTGTAGTCGACGGTACGACGGCTGCCGTCGGGTTCGATCAGGGAGTAGCTGCCCTGGACGACATCTCCGTCACGGCTCTCGTGCTGGCTCTTGGAGTCACCGGTGAGGGCGTCCTGGATGTCATAGGCGTAGCTGTACTGTGGGTGTGGGTCGTATTCGTCGACGGCGGCGTGAGCGACAGCTACTGGAGCATGAGCTAGGACGGGGGCAGCACGGGCTACGGCAAGGGGGGCGGCAAGGGGGGCGGCGTAGGCCCTGGCTGCGATGGGTGCTCCTGGGGCGTAGACGGCTGGGGCGCCGATGATGCCTGCGCTAGCTACGGCGACGAAAGCCGCGAGGATGACTACCTGCAATAGAATTACACATCGATAAGAATTCACACACAACACATCACACTAACAGATTTGACCAGATCAGTAGGAGTATGTTTGAACTCTACCTTGAATGCCATTAATGTTGAATGTGCCCCTCACTGGCCGGTCGCGCTATATATACCAAAGCTGCTTGTGAAATCCACTCCCACCCATAAGTTGATAAAACTCGTGCATTTACCCTCAAAAAAACACGTTTATCCTAAATAACATAATTTAAAATTTAAGTTATATTTTGGTGATACATTCCAGTATTACTTAATGTCACTTAAAATTTGTCAAAGTAGAAATCAGTCTGTTCATATTCTGATAGTCTGTAATTTTTAGATTTTATAATAAAAAAATGATCTAATTTTATAAATTACTGACAAATAAAATTTTTTACATAATGGATATTATTATTATTATTCATATTATGAATGTAAATCTTCTAACGCTTGCTGTATACTTCATTAATCAAACCAATATTAGTCTTGCAATATTTTTTGTTTATTATTTCACATTCTTAGTAAAATATGACAAATCGTAAAGTTAGTGACTTATATAATTTCCGTAACTTAGCGGATTTTCTTCGAAGAATTTTTTAAGTTTGAATAGTAGGGAGCTCTTATTTATTTTTTTTTGTCTTGGAAAACTCCAGAAACTGCAGTTGCTAATTGTGCTCAAATAAAAAATAATGTGATTTAATCGTTGCTCCATGTTTACTTTCTGGAATATATATATATATATTATTGACGGGTATCAGGCCTTAACCGAAATTTGGCGGATATAACTTACAACATATAGTTCAGTTCAGGACACCAAGTTAATAGTGTGTGAACTTATGTGTATTATTATTTGAGGACTACCTCTAAGAAGATTCTTTTTAACCTGATCTGTCTATTGCTAGCAATGAATTAATTGTTAAACCTTAACGATTGCACTGAAAATATGTTAATTTGGTCAACGACTTTTATTTTCTTGGTTCCAAATTATTTGAAGGAATGTCAGTCAAAGGCGGGCCTTATTAACTCCATGGGCGTGGCTGAGGAATAGTCGAAGCCAATTACCGGCTGGCTTATGTCTCAATGTAGATTACAATGGTGGACATTCCTATTAACTTCAACGTAAATATTAGTTCCAAAGGCGTGGTCAAGTATACTTTTTTTGGCTTCACGTTACCTTTGAAGGAGAGTAAAGCATGATACTGGATTTAGTCATTTTTGTTTTTATCCAATTTAATAAAAATATGATCAAGCAAATAATATTAATATATCCACTAAAAATTATAACTCTTTTAGAAATGTTATCGAAATGCGGTATACACAATTTGTTTAAATTTTGTGCATTAACATATAGTTCCAACTGCAATTCTCTCTGAGATTAAAGGTATTTTTCTTTCTATTCAACTGAGCCATTTCAGGTTGGGGAATTTCAATTTACATACAATTTTATTTTATATCACATTTTAATTTTCCGACTGCTTATTGATTTAAATGTTCACAGTAATTGAATCCTTTATTAGGATTGAATTATTTATAGTATTTAATCGTTATAATCACCATTATTATTGATGAAATATATATTTCAGTGGGCTGTATCTATATAGTAATATAGTCACCTCCCTTATTTATGTTTAATAATAATTAGCTAGGTATTTTTATATTTAAGAATTTAATAAAAGTTGACACCTTAATAAAATATTCCTGTGAAAATTAAATATGAATGTACAAAAAAAAAATGTATTTATTTTAAATAAATAAAAAAAAAAAAGTGTGCTCCATCGTCTAGTTATTTACTAAACATTATTGTAATTGAAAAAAATCATTTAATTATTTTTAAATTAGCCTTCATAAAATATAATCATGTAGAAATAAGGATATTCGGATACAAAGACTTCACAGAAGAAACAGATATAAAACATCAAAAAAAGATAACTATATGAAAATATCTTTATATTACTAGGCATAAATATCGAAAACTATGCATAATTACCAGTCAAAATTGATGAGTCTGCCAAATATAGGTAGGGGAAATAAAAAATGGTGGCTGTTTCTAAACGTTAAAAATAATTAACTTTTTATTCGGAGCTCTATATCTTTACTACTACCAACAATAATAAAAAAAAACTAAGAGAGCATCATTTAAAGTAGAATAAATTTGCTAAAATGTAAGCCCTAATAGAGCTATTATTTAGGTTCAATAGTTCTCGAGATATAGCTTTTTAAAAAGCAACATTTCATAAAAATGTATGGAACGTACTGAAATATCTGTAGTTAGTTAATTTATTTTGAGAAATCTATATCTCAGAAACTATATGACGTACAGATGTCTATTAGCACTTACATTAAAGCTAGTTTAAAGAGCTATAAAGTAGTTTATAACGTTTATTTTCGTAGGAGTAGTAATTATCATGAAATTAGCTAAAATAAATTGATTTATAGTTATTCGGACAAATTTTCATTTATCTCCATGTGTGAACATCTTAAAAACTACTACCCTTACGAATATAAGTATCATAAACTACTTTATAATAAGTTCTAAATGGATCCAAATATATATTTTTACAAAAATCCAACATTTTATACGAACAACTAGAAATAAACATTTTGTGAGTTTTTTTTGTCAAATATCATAAAAACTACTACTCCTACAAAGATAAAAATTATAAAATATTTTATAGTAAATTTAACTAACTTGAACTAGGGTTCTGGCAAATATCTGTACGTCCCATGGTTTCTGAAATAAATGTTTTCATGAACCAAACCCATTGTCCTAACAACTATAAATCAATTTATTTTAGCAAATATCATGAAAACTATTATTCCTACGAAGGTAAAGGTCAGAAACTACTTTATGGTGTATTAAACTAGCTTTAATGTGATTTCTAATAGACATCTGTACGTCATATAGTTCCTGAGATATAGATTTCTCAAAATAAATTAACTAACTGCTGATATTTCAGTACATTTTTATGAAATGTGGCTTTTTCAAAGGCTATATCTCGAGAACTATTGGACGTAAATAGCTCTATTAGGGATAATATTTCAGCAAATTTACTCTTCTTTAAATAATCTTCTTTTAGATTTTCTAGTGTTGTTAGTAGTTTTAAAGCTCCTAATGACAATTTAATTTTTATTAAGGTTTTGAAACAACCCCTACGTTTTATTCCCCCTACCTATACTTGGCAGACTGATCAATTTTGACTAGTACAAAGTACAATGTCAAGTACTACTAAAATCGGGGTGAAATAACTGCCTTTTTTTCTCCTCGGCTCCTGTACTACACTGAGCTGATAGACATTGACCAACTTGTTGAGCTTCTAAACGGCACTCATTCTAGCGGTGATCGTTATAAATTTAAACAAATTATAAAAAAATCTGAATAAGTGTCAAATTTTATTAAATTTTTAAATATAACAATACCATATTCATTCTTTAAACATCAATAAGGGAGGTTACAATATTACTATGTAGATACCGCCCACTGACATATGCTGCATCAATACTTACTATAAATAATTTAATCCTGATAAAGGATACAATTACTGCGAACATTTAAGTCAATAAGCAGTATTCTAAACAGTTAAGTCAGAAGGAAATTTAAAAAAGTGATATAAAATAAAATGAAATTTAATGTAAATTGAAATGGGCCCATCCTGAAATGTCTTAGTTGAATAGAAAGAAAAATAAGGTTAATCTCAGAGATAATTGCAAATGAACCCATATGTTAATGCACATCATCGAAATATTATTAAAATTTTAAACCAATTGTGTAAACCGCCTTTCGTTAACATTGCTAAAAGAGCTTTATTTGTTTTCTTGGGTATATTATAACATAATTAGTTTCCTAACTAAAATATGAAGGTTTCTGGAAGTTTTCCAAGACAAAAAAAAATAACAGCTCCCTACTATCCAAACATGATAAATTCTACGAAGAAAAACCGCTTAGTTACGCGAAAATTACATATCTAACTTTAAGATTTGTCATATTTTACCATGAATATGAAATTATAAACAAAAAATATTGCAAAACTAATATCGGTTTGATTAATGAAGTACACATCAATCGTTAGAAGATTTACATTCATAATATTTAGGATTTAACTTCAGAGGATTAATATCAACAAATCTTAATACAGGGCATCGATAATAAAAATATAAATTTGTCAAAGAAACAGTTCCGAAAATATTTACATAAAAATTGAAAATAAATGCATGAGTTTTATCGACTTAAGGGTGGGAGTCGGTTTCACAAGTGACTTTGGTATATATAGCGCGACCTGCCAGTGAGGGGCACATTCAACATTCATGGCATTCAAGGTAGAGTTCGTGTGTACTTCTACTGATCTGGTCAAATCTGTTAGTGTGATGTGTTGTGTGTGAATTCTTATCGATGTGTAATTCTATTGCAGGTAGTCATCCTCGCGGCTTTAGTCGCTGTAGCTAGCGCAGGCATCATCGGCGCCCCAGCCGTCTACGCCCCAGGAGCACCTCTCGCAGTCAGGGCATACTCCGCCCCCCTTGCCGTAGCCCGTGCTGCCCCCGTCCTC
>NW_027110474.1:549157-549866 GCF_000696795.3 Halyomorpha halys
TTCATTTTTATTTATTTAAAATAAATAAACAACATATTTTAATATTCATTTTTAATTTTCACACTGATATTTTTTCAAATTTAAGATTGCCAAATTTTCGCATTAAAGTAATCAAAAATTAGGGTGAGATAACTGCCTTTTTTTCTTCTCGGCTCCTGTACTACACAGAGCTGATAGACATTGACCGACTTGTTCAGCTTCTAAACGGCACTCATTCTAGCGGTGTCAAATTTGACACTGATTCTTTTATCATGAATTTTAAATTGCGTCTCTTCAATAATACCGTATTTCGTTGTGACAGAATAAGCCTCTGAAAAAATTAAAAAAAGTGTCAACCCCTAAAATGTGTTATCTAAAGCGATGAAGGGAAAATTTGGCAATCTTAAATTTGAAAAAATATCAGAGTGTAAATTAAAAATGAATATTAAAATATGTTGTTTATTTATTTTAAATAACTAAAAATGAAGATATTATGTACAAAAAAAATAAAAAAATGAATCCTAGTTAATAATTAAACATTATTGTAATTTGACAAAGTTATTTAATTATAGTATGCCAGGCTAATGATATTTCTTTTATTCAAAATTTAAAACTCATTCAAACTTTTTTTTTTATTTTTTTTTTAATAATTTATTTATTGATATTTACAACTGTATTCACATATATACAACAAGTAAATTTGCTGTAGGTGACATAGTGACATGATAAA
>NW_027110474.1:549916-583742 GCF_000696795.3 Halyomorpha halys
AATGTAAGGATCATTGTTCACTGACAATAATAATAATATAAATATAAAGACTATATTTCGTTATCTGTTTTATATAGTTTAAGTAATAGATACAATAGTCCATAGAAGGAATATTTAAATGTATTTTTTAGACTAATTGAAGGCACATTATCCACATCTTCAAGTACCTCAAGAAATGGAAACTTACAACAAAAAAACAGAAACATGAATAAATTTGATTTTTTTTTTTCAATCAGCAAGACCATTACAATCTTCAATTTTCTTTATTTTTAATGCAAGAAGTTGTTTTTTTATAAAACTTTACTATTACATTACAGCTCTTCTATATTTATTTATTCAAATTTGCAACTGTATAACAAAAATATACAACAAATTAATATGAAGTCGTTTAAGTTATAATATCATGAGAGGGTGTAATGTATACAATAAAATAAGAATAACAATGTTACTTGACATTGTGGATTTTAAATCAGAATTAAATGCAACATCCTCAAGTATCAACAGAATAAAGATTAATTAGCCTATTGAACATGGAAGCTGCGTTAAATAAAAAATAATTAATATTACAACACATATGCAATGAAATTTGATTAAATTGCCTATAATTGTGAAGGCATGAGCTAAAAATTGTATTTTTATTTTATATTTTATAGAGAGCTACCAATGGTTAGTTTCTCTACACGCCTGTATCTCTCCAATATAAACTAAAATAAAATTTCCTGGATGTTTGTAAAAGAATCTACAGTTGTAAATAGCAATAAATAAATTTAAAAAAATATATTTTAAAGTATTACATCATGACCACAGACTATTATTTGGCAATCTTAAATTTGAAAAAATATCAGTGTGAAAATTAAAAATGAATATTAAAATATGTTGTTTATTTATTTTAAATAAATAAAAATGAAGATACAAAGTACATAAAAAATGAATCCTAGTTAATAATTAAACATTATTGTAATTTGACAAAGTTATTTAATTATAGTATGAGATTTCTTTTATTCAAAATTTAAAACTCATTCAAACTTAAAAAAAAAATTACGAAAAAAGTTTTGAATTCTAATAATAATCAATTATTATCTATAAACAGTGTTGTTACTTTAAGAAAATTTATAGTTAATTCGAAATCACAATAAATATCTTTCCGAATCTATTTGATATTTCAATATGATAAACGTTTATTATGTAAAAACATCATTTTTACTTCCAGAATGAAAAAAAAGTGTATATATTATTGTATGTTGCCACTGTAGTCTGTGGTCATGATGTAATACTTTAAAATATATTTTTTTAAATTTATTTATTGCTATTTACAACTGTAGATTCTTTTACAAACATCCAGGAAATTTTATTTTAGTTTATATTGGAGAGATACAGGCGTGTAGAGAAACTAACCATTGGTAGCTCTCTATAAAATATAAAATAAAAATACAATTTTTAGCTCATGCCTTCACAATTATAGGCAATTTAATCAAATTTCATTGCATATGTGTTGTAATATTAATTATTTTTTATTTAACGCAGCTTCCATGTTCAATAGGCTAATTAATCTTTATTCTGTTGATACTTGAGGATGTTGCATTCAATTCTGATTTAAAATCCACAATGTCAAGTAACATTGTTATTCTTATTTTATTGTATACATTACACCCTCTCATGATATTATAACTTAAACGACTTCATATTAATTTGTTGTATATTTTTGTTATACAGTTGCAAATTTGAATAAATAAATATAGAAGAGCTGTAATGTAATAGTAAAGTTTTATAAAAAAACAACTTCTTGCATTAAAAATAAAGAAAATTGAAGATTGTAATGGTCTTGCTGATTGAAAAAAAAAATCAAATTTATTCATGTTTCTGTTTTTTTGTTGTAAGTTTCCATTTCTTGAGGAATTTGAAGATGTGGATAATGTGCCTTCAATTAGTCTAAAAAATACATTTAAATATTCCTTCTATGGACTATTGTATCTATTACTTAAACTATATAAAACAGATAACGAAATATAGTCTTTATATTTATATTATTACGAAAATAAATTAATCAGGTGATATTACATTTACACTAGGAAAAAATATAAAAAAGTAAAATAGACTTTACATTTTTATTGTTTTTTGCTATTTACACAATAAATTATTTTTAATGGTAGTAGGCAGGGGCGGCGTGGTAGGCAAGAGGAGCATGAGCGACGACTGGGGCGACCCTGGCGATGGGGGCGGCGAGTCTGGCAACTGGGGCAGCGTAGGCTGGGGCGATCCTAGCGATGGGGGCGGCGAGCCTGGCGACTGGGGCGGCGTAGGCTGGGGCGACGACCTTAGCGGCGACTGGAGCGACAGCAACTGGGGCGGCGTGAGCACCGGCATCCTTGTGTACGACGGCGTTGAATCCGTTGACTGGATCAGCGGTGTACTCGACGGTACGACGGCTGCCATCAGGTTCGATCAGGGAGTAGCTGCCCTGTACGACATCTCCGTCACGGCTCTCGTGCTGGCTCTTGGAGTCACCGGTGAGGGCGTCCTGGATGTCATAGGCGTAGCTGTACTGTGGGTGTGGGTCGTATTCGTCGACGGCGGCGTGAGCGACAGCTACTGGAGCATGAGCGAGGACGGGGGCGGCACGGGCTACGGCAAGGGGGGCGGCGTAGGCCCTGGCTGCGAGGGGTGCTCCTGGGGCGTAGACGGCTGGGGCGCCGATGATGCCTGCGCTAGCCACGGCGACGAAAGCCGCGAGGATGACTACCTGCAATAGAATTACACATCGATAAGAATTCACACACAACACATCACACTAACAGATTTGACCAGATCAGTAGGAGTATGCTTGAACTCTACCTTGAATGCCATGACTGTTGAATGTGCCCCTCACTGGCAGGTCGCGCTATATATACCAAAGTCACTTGTGAAACCGACTCCCACCCTTAAGTCGATAAAACTCATGCATTTATTTTCAATTTTTATGAGAATATTTTCGGAACTGTTTCTTTGACAAATTTATATTTTTATTATCGATGCCCTGTTTTAAGATTTGTTGGTATTAATCCTATGAAGTTAAATCCTAAATATTATGAATGTAAATCTTCTATCGCTTGCTGTGTACTTCATTAATCAAACCAATATTAGTTTTGCAACATTTTTTGTTTATAATTTCATATTCATGGTAAAATATGACAAATCTTAAACTTAGCTATGTAATTTCCGCGTAACTAAGCGGGTTTTCTTCGTAGAATTTAGCATGTTTGGTTAGTAGGGAGCTGTTATTTTTTTTTGTCTTGGAAAACTCCACATTTTTAGTTGGGAAACTAATTATGTAATAATGAACCCATGAAAACAGTGAGAAATCAGTAAATGAATTAAATATAGTGTGTGTCTCACACAGCATTAAGCCTGTACCATTACCTGAAATTTATTATAATTAAATATACTGTGTCACAAGTTACAGCTGTAAGAATTCTTTAAGTTCATTATTTTCATTAAACAAATGCAAAATGAATAATTAAAAATAATTGTATTCAAATAAAAAATAATATGATTTAATTGTTGCTCCATGTTTACTATCTGGAATATATATATTTTTGACGGGTATCAGACCTTATTCAGAATCTTACGGATATAACTTATAACATATAGTTATATACAGTTCTATAGTTATATACATATACAGTTCAGGACACCGAGTTAATGGTGTGTGATGCGTATTATTATTTGAAGGCTCTAAAAAAGAGTAAGTTAAACCTTTACGAATGCTCTGAAAATACGTTAATTTGGTCAACGACTTTTATTTTTCTTGTTTCTGAAAGACGGGCCTAATTAATCCATGGGTGAGGCTGAGGAATAGTCGAAGCTAATTATCGGCTGCCTTATTTCTCAATTTAGATTACAATGGTGGACATTCCTATTAACTTCAACGCAAATATTAGCTCCAAAGGCGTGGCCTTTTTGGCATCACATTACCTTTGAAGGGGAGTAAAGTACTTCCCTGTATGAATTACAACACATGATACTGGATTTAGTCATGTTTTTACCGTAGTTTCCTTTCTATTCAAGTGAGCCATTTCAGGTTGGGAGATTTCAATTTACATTAAATTTTATTTTATTTTATATCATATTTTAATTTTCCTTCTGAATTGACTGTTTAGCATGCTGCTTATTGACTTAAATGTTCGCAGTAATTGTATCTTTTATTAGGATTGAATTATTTATAGTAAGTATTGATGCAGCATATGTCAGTGGGCGATATCTACATAGTAATATTGTAACCTCCCTTATTGATGTTTAAAGAATGAATATGGTATTGTTATATTTAAAAAATTATTAACTTATGCAGACACTATAATTGACACTTATGCAGATTTTTTTGTAATTAGTTTAAATTTATAACGATCACCGCTAGAATGACCTCGTGCCGTTTAGAAGCTCAACAAGTTGGTCAATGTCTATCAGCTGATCGGGGTGCAGTCCCGTTGGATGTGGAATGTTGAAACTCAGTCTCCAAGATATTTTTATAACCAAAATAATTTATCGATATTTATCGATAGTAATATAACGATATTTTCATATATTTATATTTCTGTTTTTAATTTTTTTATACTATTTTCTACTGTGGAGTCTTTGTATCCGAATATCCTTATTTTTCCACATGATTATATTTTATGAAGGCTAATTTAAAAATAATTAAATGATTTTGTTCAATCACAATAATGTTTAATAAATAACTACACTTGTTTTTTATTTATTTAGGATAAATAAATACATTTTTTTTTTGTACATTCATATTTAATTTCCAAACTGATATTTCCCAAAATTATATTTATGTTACAATTTTTTTTTTCATAGCTTTATAAAACTAATTCAAGGAGTTGTAATTATAAAATACGGTATTATTGTAAAAATAAAATTTACAATTGTGACAGAATAAGCCTCTGAAAAAAATTGTCAACTCTTAAATTCGTTTTCTAAAACGATACAAGAATTTGGTAATCTTAAATTTTAAAAAATATCAGTGTGTAATTTAAATATGAATATAAAAAATATGCTATTTATTTATTTTAAATAAATAAAAATACAGAGTACCGAAAAAAAAGTGAAGTTATAGCCTAGTTAATAATTAATCATTATTGTAATTTAAGAAAGTTATTTAATTATAGTATGCAAGACCAATGAGATTTCTTTTCTTCAAGATTTAAAACAAATTTAAACTTAAAACAAAAATCGCGAAAAAAAGTTTTGAATTCTAATAATACTTAACTATTATCTATAAACAGTGTTGTTACTTTCAGAGAATTTATAGTTAATTTGAAGTCACAATAAATGTCTTTCTGAAACTATTCGCTTCAATATGATAAACTTTTTTCACCGAAGAACATAATTTTTATCACTGTCATTTTTTCTTCTAAAATAAATACAAATATTATTAGTAATTATTGTATATTTACCACTTTTATATAAGTGGTACGATGTAAATGATCAGATAATAAATTTTAGTTAGTAGTTGGAAACTAGTTCCAAATGTTTTAAAATATAAAATTAAATTACAATTTTTAGCTCATGTCTACACAATTATAGTCAATTTAATCTAATTTCTTTGCACATGATTTTTTATATTAAAATCTAGTTTATTTCACTCAGCGTACATGTTCAAAAGCCTAATTAATTAATAATTAATCTATGTTCAGTTGATACTTGAGGATGTTCCATTAAATTCTGATTTAAAATCCACAATGTCATGTCAGCTTCATTATTATTCTTTTTTTATTCCAATTATACTTATGCAATTCTTCAATCATCATAGTTATTAACAATTCCCCCATTTAAATACCGAAGTTTAAAACCTTTTGTTAAACTTCTTTAAAAAATATAAATAATAATAATTGAAAATAACAGTATAGTCAAATACATGGCTACTAATAAGAAATATATTACTATTCTCTTAACCAATTACAATCATTACATTCCTCATTTTAATTGTTTCAGCTACGTAAAATTTTCTGATTGCTTTATGGCTTTGCTAGAGTTTTATCTGCTACTTATAACAGTGATATAGTTAAAATACACTCTACATTTTTATAAACAGCCAATTAGAGGGCTTTATGAAGTTGGGAACTATAGCTAAGAACAATGATCAGGAATCCACTCAATGAACTCTAAACAAATTAAATAAATAAATAAAAATTGATGTAGCGATGTCCTGTGTTTCATACTTCTATACTTCGACCTTCAAGCACCTATTGTCACCTACAGGTGCTTTCAGATTGTACATAAGTGTAGATATCTTTTGCTACTCCAGTGTACCTGATAGCTTCATTTAAACAGTAGTTTAATTTTAAAATAAATAAGAATTGATCTGTTGCTAAAATCATACACGTAATGATTATATTGAAGGAGTTTTGAAGTTTCGGCAACTTGTATGGCTTATATCTCGAATTACTTTAATTGTGGAACGAAAAAGGTTAGAAAAAACACTAAATTCGTATTTTATTGTTAAGTACTTTAGAAAAAGTATTGTGTATTTTATGTCTATTTTTATACAAAGTATTATATATTTTAGCCGTGATACACATTTTGTTTGAGCGTTGCATGTAAAATTGTTTGTATAATTTAGACCCAACATCGTCAGAAACAGGAAGGATACACAAAAATGTTTACTCAGAGTATTATAGGTACGTTAACCCCTTGGGTTGTAGTGGACCTAGGTACATAAGGTTTAGTTTGAAACATTTATGTAAATTATAGTACACTTGTACCTAACTTCCTACAGTTTGATTACATATACGAATTGACATATAAATTCTTTCAAGTTTCGAATTGTAAATTATAAAACGAATAACCAGTGGATATAAACATAAGAAGACCAAACATATATAGCAGTAAAAATACCAAAAAAATTATCTGCATATTATTTTAAACAATCTATATTTTATTTTAAACGATTTATATTTTATTTCTAAACAATCTGTAAATTATTTTACACTCATCAAAAAATGTTTGGGATCATCTCTTCTTTCTATAATAGCAGTAAGTCACAGCAAAGATATCCTTTTGATCTCAGCTTAATAATAAACAATTTTCAGGATTGGAATTTATGGTAACTAAATCCTTGAATTCCTAAATTGTGGAGTTTAGGAAATAAAAGGACTAAAACTTTTTTTGGTGTGTGCATATCAAAAATTTTGATTTTTTTCTTTTCAATTTATTTTTTACTAAAATATAAAACACAGTTGATTTGTAATAAGAAGCTAAGCAAAATGCGTTGTAGAAGAATGCATCCCAAAGAAAAACCATATTTATTGTATATTTTAGAAAATAAAAAAGTTTGTCTGATAATTATTTAATTATTGTATTAAGCCGGAATAATATGACTGAGGTTATGAAATATGAAGATTACTGACCACTGTACATTTCATTACGTCATAACTAATTCGGCAATAACTTCATGATTGATTTCATTCATTGCCTAGTTAATAAATAACCAATTATACAGACACCATAATTGGTTACTTTAAAAAAAAAAATTAAAAAAAAAAATTGGAAGATCGTCGATTGACCATGTGTAAAATTTAAAAGTGTGCTCTGTATCTTTATGTACTTTTAGGGTGTATTATTTTCGTTTTCATTAAATGACTAATAGTTGCTTGTAATTCTTGTTTATTTATATTTTTCACTGCGAATATTATTTTTATTTTCTGCAATTTACGTTGTTTATTTTTATATAAATTTTCACATATCTTTAGCCACATCTTAGTTTACTTTTATTCCATGTTACCTTATTCTCTTATTCTGATACCTATTCTAGTTGTTTGTATATTTTTTAGCTCTGATAAAGCCCTGCAAAGTGTGGCGAAACGTAGCCTCACAAGAAGTAATTCATTAAGTTTTTTTTTTCAATTTTGGCCGAACCTGAACCATCTTTTTTTTATTATAAAAAAATATTTTTTTTGGTTGCATTTTTTCTATGAGGAAACCGATGGGGTATACACTAATGACTGAACTATTTTATATTTCCAGATTTCAACTTCTTTTCAGACTTTACATTTAAACGGTTGTACAAATAGTTGATACAAGTTTCAGTATTACGCTGTTAAAGCGACTGCGTAATTTGTCGTGAAAGCTCCTGTAATTTATGTGAGTCGTGACTTTAGGTATATCAAGTCGATTTGCAAAGTATCTTTGGTTGGGTACAGTAGCGGAGCTGTCTCAATCGAACAGTTTAATTCTCAACATAAAGGAACATATTTTATTATAAGGCTTTACTATTTTCCCATACACATTTGTTGTTAGCAAATATTTTCAAGCCAGTTGACCTGATATTCTAGTTGGAAGTTAGAGTTTGAAAGTGGTGGAGGTAACCCCCAAATATTTGGACTTTTTTTCAGATTCTGGGCTGTACCTTTTAAACGATGTACTGAAATATTCATTCTATAATTAATTAAAGAACATTTAGTTATGCATCAAATGCCTCCCTAACATTATAAATTCGGTCCAGAAATATTGTCGGAGTCGAAGGTACAAAAACAACGATTTTAACCAACATTGCCAAGAAATTCAAAATAGTGACTGAAACCCCCTGTATCCAAGAAATAGCTCTTCTAAATTAATAACTTTTCGAATTAAACTTATCGAGGATCAAATTTAATGTTGTTCACGAGTACCTTACATTTCGAATCTTAATACTATAGAAGCCCTGTGGTGATTCTTTCACTTAATCACAGGCAGACAGTAACTTTTTCACCCTCGCTATTTCAATTCACTCATCTTTACTAATTCTAATCTGCTTCCAGTTCAGATACAAACTTGAGTGTGTGCATGCACACCATTAGGACCGGTTGCACCAATCTCCGGTAAAACTAAGATTAGTACAACTTAGATTTGTCCAAGAGTTTAGTAAAACTCCGGTAAGTTAGCAACCTGTTTCTGTTCTGCAGTTTTGTTAACCACGTTATCTGAAACTGAGATAACCGTCAGTAGATGTAATGGTAGTGCTAACACTTTTATCGCATTAACGGTGTGTACGATCACTGTCTAGGCGTATACGTGTGATAACGTAACTGTGGCTTCACTAACACTACTTGCACAATTAACGATCACGATAGACCCAGTGAGATATTACTGTCGCGACAGTAAATACAGTCATGACTGTAACTATCAAATAGTTACGCTATGGTAGTGACTAAAACTTTTGCCGCAATAACGGAAACTGTACGATGATAGTCACTATCAATATCAGTGAACTATCATGAGAGTTCTTCACTGACATTACTTTTACAATCAACTATCACACCAGAGCTAGTGCGACAGTACAATAATGACTGTAACAATCATAAAATTACAACTATAACGATTCTCCAAGAGCGGGCATTTGCCAGGTAAAACGTATATTTTCAAGGTGCTGAACGGGTTTTTGGTAGGAAGAATCGGCGGCTCTGTCAGTAACATTAGCTTTGCGATAACTCCGCAATTTAGAAATTTTAGGCTCAATTAAATTTAAAATTTATTCAACAGTCACTTTTGCTAAAATCGCTAATAAAAATCTTCATCTGACAAAAACCGAAATATTTTTGTTTTCTTTATTGCCGGAGCAACTAAATCTTTGGGGTACAAAGGTTAACTTTTCTGGTGCAACGGATATTATTGAATTTACCCGAGGTTTCACTATAATTAAACTGTGATGGTCCAATCCACCCATAAAGTCGGTAAGGTTTATTTTTGAAGATCTGATTCTCTTCGAAGTCTTACCTCCACTGCTGTTGTTATGTTATTTTACAGGACAATTTCGTGTTTTAAATTATTATTAATTTTTTTTCGAATTTTGTTTTCATGTTTATAAGACTACATTTGGACAAGCGATTAACCTGGAATCCTCACACCAGACTGAAAAGACAGGAAACTGCACGTCGATTTCGACTATTACAGCACTTACTAGACAAACGGTCTAAACTTCCAACACATTACAAAAGACTGATCTACATGTCTGTAATGAGGCCAATCTGGACATATGGAGTTGAGCTTTGAGGCTCCACTAAACCTAAGAATTCCTCTTGTATTGAATCCTTACAATCCAAAATCCTTCGTAAAATCCTCAATGCTCCTTCCTTTGTCACAAATAAAATCATACATAAAGACCTTAATGTTCCCTATGTAACCGATCTAGCCCGAACCCGATATCACTCCTTCCATTATAAACATTCTAACCACTCAAACCTCCTAGTTTCTAATCTTGCATCCTCTTCCATTCCTGACAATCCTCCGAGGCGCCTAAAAAGAAGAAGGCCACGAGACCAGCTAATGTAAAACGTCATTAGAGTGCTACCAATGGGTAGTTTCTCTACACGCCTATAACACTCCAATTTAACTTAGATCAGATTTACTAAATGTATTATAATGTACAGTTGTAAATAGCAATAAATAAATATTTTTACAAAAAAGTGAAAAAGTTTTGATATTGTTGTGGGGTCTTCTCTCATCATCTCCTGTAAATCTGAAGAGAATCGGTATGATTCTTCAGTAAGAATGTGCCTAACGGTGAGATCGTTTCAGCAGTAGCGAAACTGTAACTGTAATTTGTTTATTATGTCTGCAAAATTTAATATTCATATTTTTTGTTAGTTTATTAATTAACTGTATTTTGATATATTTTGTAATACAAATAGCTTTCTTTATTAAAATTCTGTTTTTGGCTATTTTCCAAAATCATAACATTTTAAAGATCAAAAGAAATTATTTGTTATGGTGTGGCGTGCCATTGTATTTCTGTAATTATTTTCACGTTGAAAATTTGCACTTTTGATCATCAATGTTTCAATTAATTCTAGCACTGAATTAACATGACTGTCTTATAACTTGGTATGCCCATACAAATCTGTTCGTATGTTTATCAACTCTGATTTTATCTGGAGGTTATAAATTAAATGTAGATAGATAATTGTATTTAGGGTTAGTGGATATTTTCGTACTATTGTATTTATAACTCCAAAATGGTTCTGCCAAGTGAATGTATATACTTTTTATTGTGCTTCCATTGCAAAATTATAAATTTGTATAATATTATATTTATGTTGCATGTTTTCACGTTCTGCTGATCATCTCCTGTAAATAATCTTTAACGAAGAATGCCCAACTCATTTAACATTTAATTTTTTTTTTGCTAGTAAATAATTATTATCCCTTTTTAGCTGAAATAGACTTGGTTAATAGAATAGACCAACCAAATAGAATTTGGTTAAAAGTCAACTTTATAAACAGAATTCTATGATAATATAATGGTAAATCAATATGGTGTAATAAGTAATATACAAGAAATGTATAATTCCTTTACTGAAAAGCTTAATTTTTAGACGATTTAAAGTGATCTTTTTATTTCAAAATATTATGAACATTCATTAAGTCAAAATTATGTAATGTTAATATCTTACAAAAAATATTTAGAATACTTTTGAAGGTCCAACCAATAAATGTATCAAAGTAGTGGGAGTCGATTTCACAAGAACAGGGAGGTATATATAGCGCGGCGGGCCAGTGAGGGGCACATTCAACAGTCATGGCATTCAAGGTAGGGCAATAGCACTAGCTATCGAAAAATGTTCAATATCTTAGTGTAAATTGAATTGTGATGATTCTTATCGATGTGTAATTCTCTTGCAGGTAGTCATCTTCGCGGCTTTCGTTGCCGTAGCTAGCGCAGGCATCATCGGCGCCCCAGCCGTCTACGCCCCAGGAGCACCCCTCGCCGCCAGGGCCTACGCCGCCCCAGCCTACGCTGCCCCAGTCGTAGCCCACGCACCCCTCGCCGCCAGGGCCTACGCCGCCCCCCTCGCCGTTGCCCGTGCCGCCCCCGTCCTTGCACACGCTCCAGTAGCCGTCGCTCACGCCGCCGTCGACGAATACGACCCACACCCACAGTACAGCTACGCCTATGACATCCAGGACGCCCTCACCGGTGACTCCAAGAGCCAGCACGAGAGCCGTGACGGAGATGTCGTCCAGGGCAGCTACTCCCTGATCGAACCCGATGGCAGCCGTCGTACCGTCGAGTACACCGCTGATCCAGTCAACGGATTCAACGCCGTCGTACACAAGGATGCCGGTGCCCACGCCGCCCCAGTCGCTGTCGCTCCAGTCGCCGCTAAGGTTGTTGCCCCAGCCTACGCTGCCCCAGTTGCCAGGCTCGCCGCCCCCATCGCTAGGGTCGCCCCAGTCGTCGCTCATGCCCCTCTTGCCTACCACGCCGCCCCTGCCTACTACCATTAAAAATATAATTTATTGTGTATATAGCAAAAAATATAAAACTGTAAAACCTTATTTACTTTCTTTTTTAATTTTCCTTATTAGGGATAAAAAAAACCTGTCTTCATATAATCAAATATTACGGATAGCTGTTATCTTATTTACAAGAATTATAGTAATTACAGTATTTGCTTCTTATTGAATAAAATATCTTATTTATTCGTACATTTTAGTTCTAGTTTGGGCTAATTCTCAATGAACATTACTGTTTTATTTTTGTATAACTTTCATTCAATTAGTTATTGCTGATGTCTATGAAGTTAATATTGATTATGGGGCTTATTTCAGATAGTAAAAAAATTGTAATTTCTATAAAAAGCAATCAATGTAAACCATTTGAACAACATTGACAAATATTGCGTAGGCTGGGACGCTGCCCCAGTCGCCAGGCTCGCCGCCCCCATCGCTAGGGTCGCCCCAGTCGTCGCTCATGCCCCTCTTGCCTACCACGCCGCCCCTGCCTACTACCATTAAAAATATAATTTATTGTGTATATAGCAAAAAATATAAAACTGTAAAACCTTATTTACTTTCTTTTTTAATTTTCCTTATTAGGGATAAAAAAAACCTGTCTTCATATAATCAAATATTACCGATAGCTGTTATCTTATTTACAAGAATTATAGTAATTACAGTATTTGCTTCTTATTGAATAAAATATCTTATTTATTCGTACATTTTAGTTCTAGTTTGGGCTAATTCTCAATGAACATTACTGTTTTATTTTTGTATAACTTTCATTCAATTAGTTATTGCTGATGTCTATGAAGTTAATATTGATTATGGGGCTTATTTCAGATAGTAAAAAAATTGTAATTTCTATAAAAAGCAATCAATGTAAACCATTTGAACAACATTGACAAATATTGTGAAAGCAATCTATTTTAGTGTGCTTTATGTTGATATTTCATTTGTAACAAATAGGCTGAATAAATCTCAAATAAGGAATAGAAATATTTTAATAAAAAATGTATAAAAAACTTCTCAATACTTTTATATTTCTGAGGGGACGCTGAATCCGAAAAAATAATTTGAGAGTTTGCCTTGTCCCTCGCCGTAGGTAATCTGAAGAGAAACTGTCGTAAAAATGAATTGCATAAATTAAATTATCTTGAAGCATTGTATACAGTATTCAGAGATGTGCTTAAAGTGCTTCATTGAGTTCCCTATACCAAGCCCAGGAATGGTGACAGGTCAAATTATGTAACTGCTCATAACGACCTCACTCAAATTTCAGACAACTGAAGTATCAGCATCTCTTATCTTTGATAGGAATTTTGTTTTACGTACTATGTTTCTATATTATTATTATTAATTCGGCTCCACAACTCGTTGTCGAGTGCTGGCCTCCTGCAACAGCCTCCACCAATCATTAGGATCCTGAGCGGGCGCCAACCAGTTCCGCACTTTTATGCATTCGCTTCAAGCCTCATTTTTCTTGCTGATTCAGCCAATTTCATAAATCCATCAGAGACAGCTTGGAAGGAGCGTCCGGCAATGTCAATGTCATCAGCGTAAGCAAGAAGCTGTATTGTTCTGCTGAATATTGTTCCGCCCACTTGAATTCCAGATTCTCTAATGGCCATTTCAAGAGCTAACTCAAAGATGAGGCAGACCAATGCATCCCTCTGGCTTAGTTCTCTTCCTGAGACAAATTCATGAGATCTTGCTCCCCCAATCTGCACCATGGATCTCACCTCTCTCATGGTTAGTTTAACCATTCTAATTAACTTCTCAGGGATGTTGAATTCTCTCATTGCTTTGTACAACTGTTCCCCATGAATGCTGTCATATGCTACTTTGAAGTCAACAAATAGGTGGTACGTTTTAATCCCGTATTCGCGTCCTTTCTCAAGCATGATGTGCAAGCAAAATATTTGGTCAGTTGTGGATCGTTGTTTCTAAAAGGAATAATTTAATTTTTAAGAATATACTAATATTTTAATCTAGAAAATTTGCAACTAATTTATTGTGCATTTGGTTTTATATTCTCCTGCTCATTTATTCGTATTCTGATCTACGTCACACTTTAAAAAAAGTCTATAAAGAATATATTAAAATTAGTTTTGTTATAGAGATAAAATATGTAGTTTTTTTTATTGCCGAACTGATTTCAAACCTATGTTAAAATGTTGATTGAACGAGAAAATCATTTTTGATAGAATTTCAGATTTTTTTAAATGCGCAAAATAGAGTGACTATTCAGAAGTTAAAAGCTGAAATGTGAGTAGACCTGAATTGTTATGTACTTGGGCTACAGGAAAAATGAAGAACAGGGAAGTGCAACAATTTCTTGAGAATAGTTAGAACATAGAAAAACTATGTTTCACCACTCTGATAAAGTTGATCCCTTTTCACTGGATATTCCAGGAAGTTTGTAAATTTTCAAATTTTAAATTTAGGCACTATGGACCGTTGTTGTCAATGAATCTTTTCCAGTCAATATATCCTTAGTAACCTCTTGCTAGTTGTTACAACTAACTACAAACCTATCTTTTGATTTGTAAAAAAATCCAGTGATATGATTCATGTAGCTGGGTCCCTATCTGCAATATATGCTGGTTGCCCCAGATATCCTCAATTGACAGGTATCTGGTATCATAACTTGGTGTAATGCTGAACGAAGTTTATTTTAATAGAAAAGTCGGCTTTGTGATCCATTTTGAAATATTGAATGAAAGGATATATTTTCAAAGAAGGATTCTCATAAAGAATGTAATTTTTGAACGTTAAAAACCACAAATATATGTAAGGTTTTTTTCGTGCGAACGGTGTGATATATCTAACAAACGTGAAGAACAAAATCCTTTTGAGAATTCATTTCCTTGTAATAACAGCTATTTGAGTCTCATATTAAGACAACAATATAATAGAAATTTGATTCTTAAACGCTTTTGTGGCTAAAGTTTTAATTTTCGTTCTAATTTTAATTTATAATTTTTTTAGCAGCCTGAAGATGGGGGAAATCTCCCGAAACGTTGCTGATGATAGGAAATAAACTATTGTATTTTAATAAGGAAGAAATTGTGTCATTCACTAAATCCATTTTAATTCCATAAGACTCTTCCAGTAAGAGGATTATTAAATTTATAATTTCATTTTTTTATACATACAGATTCTTACAAGAAATCATCGGAATCCATCAAAAATTGCTTATGGTTTTAGGCGATTTACATCCCATGGGCGTGTTTGATTGGAATAATTTGTGATAAGCAATTAATTAGACCTTTCAATGAAAATCCTTCATTAAAAATATTTCTTTCAATTAGAAATTCAAGAATTAATTGCGCTTGAGGAAAATTAGAAGGAGGCTCAATATCAATTTCCCTACCAAAAGAAACTTCATTCACCATAACTGAATCCTATCAAATCTCATTTAGAACATTTCAAAACTCACGATAAAAAGGTGATTGTGCGAGTCTTAAATACCCTGTGTATACCTTTAGTGGCGTATTTTGGCCACTTGGAGTACAATGCGCAATACAAAATTTTTTTCTCATACAATTTTAACATAACATAATAACATTCTTGGAAATAATGTTATTGAAAGCTAGAATTAAAAAAAAAAAATCCCTTCATAAGATACTCGGGTGGAACAGCCCTTTGGTAAATCAGTGTAATGACTCCTAAAGACCGCAGGTATTTTCCCATTCATCTAATTAAATCCCGATTTAATTTAGCTACTTGATATAAAACATCTAACGCTACTGTTATAACAAAATTATACTTAAACATTGAAAAATAATGCTTGTGCATTCTGCTCATAAAAAGTACACTTATGGTTTGTAATCTACTTCCATGAAGTAATATAATTACGAATGAAATTTTAATTCAGAGGTATATATTATTCAATATAAGGTATATAATGCTTGAACAACTAGCATAAAATACACAACATATTGCCATTTACCTAATAATGTTGACGTTAAAATGATTCACATTAATAACTTTATATTGATCTTTAGATCATTTCTGCAAAGTATACAATTTTAATAATTTCACTAATTAAATAAGGTCTCAGAAATAATAGCAGAATAGGCGTGAGCTATGAATGATTCTATTAATTCCATCGAAAAACGTAACTGAAATGGTTATTTAAAATACTTCTGAATTAGAGTTAATAATTTAATAATAAAATAGAGCTAATTCAAATAAATTATATATTACATAAGTAGTAATTATTTACAAAATGATTCCATGTGAATAAGGTGATGTCAGTCGGTAGAAAGATTTATATTATACTTATTTATTCCATATGTATATTAAAGACCCTTATATTTTTTAAATTTTATGCGTCCCAGCCTACGCAATATTTGTCAATGTTGTTCAAATGGTTTACATTGATTGCTTTTTATAGAAATTACAATTTTTTTACTATCTGAAATAAGCCCCATAATCAATATTAACTTCATAGACATCAGCAATAACTAATTTAATGAAAGTTATACAAAAATAAAACAGTAATGTTCATTGAGAATTAGCCCAAACTAGAACTAAAATACTATTCATATATACTAAATAAACTATTCAATAAGAAGCAAATACGGTAATTACTATAATTCTTGTAAATAAGATAACAGCTATCCGTAATATTTGATTATATGAAGACAGGTTTTTTTATCCCTAATAAGGAAAATTAAAAAAGAAAGTAAATAAGGTTTTACAGTTTTATATTTTTTGCTATATACACAATAAATTATATTTTTAATGGTAGTAGGCAGGGGCGGCGTGGTAGGCAAGAGGGGCATGAGCGACGACTGGGGCGACCCTAGCGATGGGGGCGGCGAGCCTGGCAACTGGGGCAGCGTAGGCTGGGGCAACAACCTTAGCGGCGACTGGAGCGACAGCGACTGGGGCGGCGTGGGCACCGGCATCCTTGTGTACGACGGCGTTGAATCCGTTGACTGGATCAGCGGTGTACTCGACGGTACGACGGCTGCCATCGGGTTCGATCAGGGAGTAGCTGCCCTGGACGACATCTCCGTCACGGCTCTCGTGCTGGCTCTTGGAGTCACCGGTGAGGGCGTCCTGGATGTCATAGGCGTAGCTGTACTGTGGGTGTGGGTCGTATTCGTCGACGGCGGCGTGAGCGACGGCTACTGGAGCGTGTGCAAGGACGGGGGCGGCACGGGCAACTGCGAGGGGGGCAGCGTAGGCTGGGGCGGCGTAGGCCCTGGCAGCGAGGGGTGCTCCTGGGGCATAGACGGCTGGGGCGCCGATGATGCCTGCGCTAGCTACGGCGACGAAAGCCGCGAAGATGACTACCTGCAAGAGAAAGGAACATCGATAAGAATTAATACACTTCACATCATACTAAGAGATATTTGACAAGATCAATGGTGGTACTCTGAAACTGTACCTTGAATGCCATGACTGTTGAATGTGCCCCTCACTGGCCGGCCGCGCTATATATACCAAAGCTGCTTGTGAAATCCACTCCCACTACTTTGATACATTTATAGGACCTTCAAAATTATACTAAATATTTTTTTACTCTAAATTACGTTGACATTTATGGAAATTAACCTTGAACCTAAAACATAATAATCGTGAATTATTTTATTGATAAACTGATCGCTAATCATCCGATTTTAATATTTTTCTTTAATGATAATTTTTAAATACCCAGAGATATGATTTGTACAGAGGTAAAATACCATATCATATTTTCCTTGCTTACACGAGAGCAATTCGTACCATTTTTCAAAGAAATTATAATTTAGAAATTAACATATAGTTTAACTATTTATTGTTATTTATCTTTTAAATTAAATAGATTTAATATCAATCATTTTATCATTCATCATTTTTTCAATCATCAAAACAATTATTTTTCCATTATGTAATTAACATAATAGTTATGTTGAATTTTAACTAAATATATTAATTTACATTTAACTTTCAATTGTGTTCAATTAATATATATATAGATCCCTAAAATAAGTATTGGTGGTCTATTAATTTATATTACGAGTACAATATACGAGTAGCTATCGCTGTCCAGCACCATATTCACCTCTTATATCTTTTTCCTTATTTTATAGAACTTCATTCATTAGAGAGAATGCTCGCTGAACTCCGCATACTAATACAGACAAAAAATGTGATGAAGCTATAGTGATTCCTACTCTTGGGAGAACTATTTTTTTTACTGATTTAACTAAGAAAGCTAAGAAAATCGATGAGATTACTGAAATGAGATTAAGACATTTATAGCATAGAATACATCAAAGACATGAGAGAGAATGTGAAAGAAGAGCTTTTATGATTCCATGTAAAATTACTTGAAGTGGCCCCGAATCTCGTTGCTTAAACTGTATATACTTCGTCGAGTCCGAAAAAATCTCTTTATCGTAAAAAAAAAATAAAAAACAACACACCGCAGAAAAAATTGAAAGAATTCTTGAATACAAAAGAAATTATATTGCTACCTACAATACAATGACTGTGAAGAATTTAAATTCCTGGCATTTAAATAGTTTGAAAACTTAACTGTTGATTTTTTAGGGCTTGCAAGGTATCACAGGTTAAGCCATGAATTGTTTGTATGAGGAGGATACTAGCTCAATATGTAGATTTAGATTTCGCCGGCTGTGGTAGGTTATGAACATTTTTTTAAAAATGATATTGAAATAAGTATATCACTGTTTTACTTTAATACAAGAGACGTGACGGCCGTGCGGGTTGGAGCGTTGTGGGTTCCATTCCCACCTGGGGCAGTTAAACATTCATTTTTCGGCGGCCCAAAGAATGAATCTTTACACTCCCACCTTGGTAGTACGCGGCGGCAACCCAGGTAGCCGCCAGGGATTGGCAAAAAGGACCACTAGACCCACTTACCGGACTTGTTCCCCCCATCAAATACTAGTATCAGAACTTTATATAAAAGACATTTTTTTTTCGTATTTGGCGTATTTTATTTATTGTAACGTAATTTACAGTATAACCTTGTGACAACTATACTGGACTTGGGATCCCAATGGGAAAAGTAACCTTGTGACAACTATACTGGACTTGGGATCCCTGTGGGAAAAGTAATCCCAGTGCACGGTAGTTCCTTTAGAATAAATCAAATACGACTATTAATGCAAAGCAGTGATATGTTATTGTATATCTATTCTAGACATTATATATATCAGTTTTTTTTTGTTTTTTTTTATGACATTCGAAGAATGAAATGTTGGTTAGTGGGTCCAATGGAGTACTGCTGTACCATATTTAATATTCTATTTTAAACTCCCTAACCACCCAAACCCACTAGTTTCTAACCTTGCTTCCTCTTCCATTCCTGGCAGTCCTCCGAGGCGCCTGAAAAGAAGATGCCATCGTGACCATATATTGTAAACTGTTTTTAGAGTTCTACTACTGGGTAGTTTCTCTACATGCTGTATCATATCATTATGTCATTATGATCAAATTTACTTGTTTTATTTTTAATACAGTTGTAAATATCAATAAATAAATTTAAAAAATATATATTATATTTTAGCCGCTTTTCAATGTTGCTCGATTTACCAAATATTCTAGTATATATTGTTCTTTTTTCCGCCTTGAACTTGGCCCTCAAAAATAATTGATCGGGTGTGCAAACCTAACCACTGGTCTCGTATATGTTGGTTCCATTCCGGCCAACCCGCCCCCTTAGACCTAGAATTAGCAACGATCTTATCTCACCTTTGAAACATTTATTTGCAACAGAAAGACGATACTTATGCTAAGAAATTACTTAAATTGATTAACATTGAAAAAGTTGCTAAAATTGGAACGGCGTAAATTATTTAAAAAGTGAAAACTTGGCATCACTAATATCATAACTAACAAAAAATTGATATGTGGCTAAAATTGTAAATTAGTCATAATCTACTCACAAGAGGATATCATAACACCAAAGTAATAGAAGGGAATCCTTCTCAGCCAACCCTCACCACTATATCCCAATTTTCTCGTACTCTAAAAAAAAAAATAAAATTAGAGCATTATTAGCACATGTATTGGATAGATATACATGAAATGGAATATGTATACCAGTGTGTCACCTCCCTTGGATTTACTAGTAGCATTTCAAGGTGTTGATGCAGCAGGTTCCAATCAAATTACTGTAGAACTAACGCCAGTGGATTAATGGAACGTGAAGGAACCGTTCCACTAAATCCCCCTTTTTTTTCGTACCCTTCGTTCAAGAGTAATAATAGTATTACATCATACAAACATAATACAAGAAATTTATTTGCATAGTTTACTGCATCTTTTCTCTTGATAAACCTTTTTTTTCGTATCCTTCATTAAAATAGAATTAGTACTTCATACTATACTAATACATAATCATAATATACTTAATACACTTATGATGTGTAATTAAGAAATTGTATATTTTACTGTTTCTTCTCCCATTGATTGCCTTGTGGCATTATAAGGTGTTGATATGAGTCCAGCTAAGGTAGTATAGTCTAGCTATAGCCTCAGGCTACGGCATGAAATTGATAAATCCTTTTTTTTTTCTTACCCTTCATTAAGAGTAATAAAGTTATTACGTCATATATGGATAATACAAGAAATGTCTTTTATCACGATTTGTCTACGAAATTATATTACCTTTAAAACATTTACTTAAAACGGAAACCGGAGACTTGAGTTAGTTGAATAATTGTAAAAGTGGCTAAAATTGAAAAATAGTATTACATGGATTTAGTGAATGACACAATTTCTTCCTTATTAAACTATAATAGTTTATTTCATATCATACAGCAACGTGTCGGGAGATTTCCCCCATCTTCAGGCTGCTAAAAAACAAATTCAACAAAACCATGAACATGTGCTTATACCAACATTAATATATCATTTACAATCAAAGAACTATTTACAAATTATTTACTTGATAACAAAAACCTATATATGATATATATAAAAATAGTGTGTACGTATGGCTTTAGTGAAACAATAAATGTCTGACAGTTGAGTCTGATTCTAGTAAGTTGCAATAGTACAGTCTTATTTTTCCATGTTTTAATTAAAATATTAATTAATTTTATTAAATTAATTACACTTCTGTAAACAGAAGTGAATTCTTAGGTTTAGGATTGTTTTTTGTTCTTCATGTGCAGACTCTACGTAACTCTTCTCTATTCTGTTATGTGAGAGCACCAAATGCGTTGGACACTATTTCTATCATGATTTGTCCAAAAAATATGTTTATACCTAAACTCGAAACAGCGGTTATCCCAATTTATCAATTAAATATAAAAAATATTTACAAACATAAGAGACATTAAACATGCTTTAGTCAAACAAATAGCGAGTAGGTTGGTCGATGTACGATTTGTCACAATCTCACGAGAGGAGATCATAACACAAAAAAATGGCAATCCTTCCCCGCCAGACCCGGCCCGGTAAGACCCCCAGGGAGCGATGGTCCTAGATCATTTTATCATTATATCAGCTTCAAACGGGAAGGAGATGCTTTAAGGCAGTTTAATCAATATTTAAAAAGCGCCTGCAACTAAAAAACGACATGAAACCCTTTTTTTCTGACCTCCTAGAGAAAAAATAAAACAAACAAATAAATACATACAAATTAAAATATATCTTCATATGATTGGCAAACTAAATATCTTCTTTTGCCAGTGTGGTATTGTAAGATAGGCTCATGAAATCCTCCACTTCCGCCTTACTTATCTGACTTTTCAAACAGACAATTATAGCGAGTAGGTTGGTCGATGTACGACATGTCACAATCTCACAAGAGGAGATTATAATACAAAAAGGGCAATCCTTCCCCGCTGGACCCGCGGAATATTAATTGTTAAAATAATTTATAAAAATGTATTTATTCAAATTGGAAAGAGTTTTTCTCTCATAGCATTCTTCACATTTTATATATTATTTCTTTTATTTTGTTCTCTTCGGAAACTTTGGAACACAAACTATCATAACCGGACTCAAGATCCAGCAAACAAGTCTAATCCATAAGCACCTCCTTGAAGAGAATCCTCCAGCGACATATTATAACTGTAAGTGTATCTTGGCGACGGAGCATATCCTGTAACAATCAAGAACCTCATTTGGTCTCTGAGGACAACATCAAGTCTTATAGCCAGACAATTGGAAGAATATATTGGAGTTTTTAAAGGGCAACAAACTTTATCGACAGATATAATCCCGCAATACGGTGCCCTTAACCTTGTTCTTGTATACGGCATCTAAAAATCAAGCAAATAAATATTTTATTTATTTTTACTTAGTACTACTTTGATTTTTAAACTTCTAGCCATTCTTTGAATTAAATATAAATTAGAATAAAGAAACTAAAAACTAGATATAGATATCTTTATTTAACACCTTCCATAAATGTTAAAATATTTGCTTAAAATGTCCGCGAAAAGAAGATGGCCACGAGACCTGCTAATGTAAAATGGCATTAGAGTGCTAACAATGGGTAGTTGCTCTACACGCCTGTAACACTCCATTTTAACTAAGATCAAATTTACAGTTGTAAATTTCAATAAAGATATTAAAAAAAAAATGTTCGCTTTATTTGAAATTTTAATGGATTACAGGCATTATACGGTCTTTGGTCATCATGCCAAAGTATTTTTTAAAATGTTGCTTCTCAAACAAATTGTGGTTAAATATCACTTGTCCTTTAATAGGTTGGATCAGTGAGAATTTTTTCTTACGAATTTATTACTAAATTGCTTGAAACTAGTTTTTTTTATGAAAATAATTTATTTCTAATGCCATTTTGGATTGATGCATTGTTAAAAGCATTGTTTAGAAATACCAAAGAACATCTGAAAGGGGATAGATACGAGTTTTAACTTTCGAATCCTTTCGATTCACATTGATAGAAATAGAATTTTTTTTCTTAACGTTTGAAAGGATTATTTCTATTTTTAGTCAAAACGAAGTTTTGAAAACCTCTCAAAGTTTCCTGTTGTCGGAGCATTGAATGCTTAGTTGTTACATAACGTATCGATGCTGTAGAATAGTGCAGCCACCGAATGGTTAGATGGGGGGGGGAGTGTAAAAGCCCTGAGAAGATACGCCATAAATTATCGATCATAAAGTCGACCCAAAGACACATAGTTCAGCAATTGTGTTCTAATGTCCCAAATAATTCACGAATATATTGAAGATCTCTTGCAATGTTTATTGTTAAACTTTTATACATAGGGGGTGTCGCGTAAATCCTGGGCCATATCTTCAGGGATAATAGACCTGAAAAACTAGAAAAATTCGATATAAATTTGATATAGAATAGAAGAAAATGGGTATTTTATGTTCTTTTTTAAGCTAGTAACAGTTGTAAGCAATTAGATCCCCATCGTACCAACATAAAGCAGATTAAATTCCCTTTAAGAAATACGATTTGGCTTTGTTTATTATAAGAAGACTAGAACGGTAGAAAAGTTTTTTGTTTTAAATCACACTTTGTTTGTGAATGTTTTTTTTCAGCCTACTTTTGGGTCAAAGAAAACCCACTTCTAGAGACACATTAAAAAGGCTTTAACTAAGTACCAATGAAGTGGGGGTTTCTTTCTGGATTTATCTTGATTTGGCCTCTGATTTACCCAAAAGTGTGGAGTGTAATCAGGTGCTCTGGAATGGTGTATATACTGGGCAGTATTTAACTAGCTGATAGGAAGAAACAGTAGGAACAAAATACTACATATGAACCATGGTCTGATTCTAAACTGGAAAGTAGGAAATTCAAAGTTTGTGTTTTTAAGTGTTACATTTTTGCTGAATGAGAAGCAATTGATAGGCAACTATTCTCTCCAGTTCCATTGCAAACATTGGACGAATTAGTCCTAGTAATAATGTTAGAGTTATGTAGAACAATCAGTTATGAATCAATTGGCATGACTATGAGAACATCATTCATAAAAATATAACAGACAAGAAAAAAAGTTTCTATGTATACTTATATTTAACTTCATTTATATATGTCTCATTATATCCAATAAATAAATAAATGAGTACAAATTTTTAACAATCAAACTCAATTTGGAGAGGCTACAAATTTGCACTATCCTTAAAGACCTTACAAAGTTCTTCTGGGCAGGACAAACATTTGACTGAAATTCACCCTGCACGTTTATGCTCCTGACTTGAAATACCGAATTTCAGTTCATTAGAGAGGAAAGGGTGGGCCCCTGAAATGTGGCCAAATGTAGAGGAGAAGAAACAAATGTGTGTAAGTTTTATTTTAGGGAAGAGGGTTTGGAAAGCAGCACTTGTCATCCATTGCAACCATCATAGCCTACACAGTTGCCTTGGCTAGTATATAGAGGTTAGATGTGTACATATCAGACATTATGTATTTCTATATTTCACTTTATTTTATTTTAGTTGTAAATAAGTGAAATAATTAAGTTTTATCCCTAAAAATAATTTCTGAATTTTATAGTTTTAGTTTATAAACATTTTTAGCCTTCTCAACGTCCCAATAATTGAGTGTTACACACAAATGTTTTATTTTTGTTTGTTATTTAGGCACCAACCAATAGATTTATCTAAAAAATACGAAAAACGGTCAATATTATATCACATTCCGAGTAACTTCCAGCCCTTTGAATTACTGGAATGTAACAAAGCTAAATAAAAATGTTATTTTCATCATATATTTATAATTGTCTTATTACAATAGCTGCAATTGTTGAAATTATATAGAACTGGAATCTTCTCTTCTTTTTAATCACTACAATTCTCACTATTGACTACTTATGTTTTAGCTGTTCCCACAGAACTTGCAATATCAATAGATAGGAAGAGATATTATAGGATGGCTCTCACCTAATACACACACAATAAGCTCAAGAAGGAGAAAGTGATTATTCACCGCATTTTGTCAAATGACCACAAGCCTGAAACGAAACTGATCAAGAATAACAGTTAATAAAATAACAAAGTAATTGAGCGAAACTATTTATTAATATCCTTATTACTTCAATCGTAATAGATACCGATCATAAAAGTACTAAGCTTCTACACAATACGTAGTCAAATTTACATGCGAATATTGCGGTCAAATAGAGAATTGAAAATTGAACCATTGTAACTTCGAGTTCTCTAGTTGTTATGGGTATTGATATATTTGATCTTTTTTTCGATATTTGCGTCTCTGAAATGAAAAAATATGGTCTTAATACTAAATTTTAGATCCCAAAATTCTGTAACAACAATTTTTATCTTCTATTATTGTTTTTTTATTTACTAAAACAGTTGGTTTCCTCCTTTAGTTTTCTGCCAGATTATTCTATCCCAAACAGATGCCGGATTATTCCTATTGCTCTCGCCCCATCATAAAGTCAATGGCATCTTCCATTATTTAAAATGGAATAAATGTACTAAAATAGTACTCTAACAGAACTGTACCTTCAATTAGTACAAGAGCCCAAGAGGAGAAAAAAGGCAGCTATTTCACCCCAATTTTTATTTTATTTAATTGAAAACTATGCATAATTACTAGTAAAAATTGATGAGTCTGCCAAGTATAGGTAGAGGGAATAAAAATTGGTGGCTGTTTCAAAACGTTAAAAATAATAAATTTTTTATTCGGAGTTCTATATCTTTACAACTACCAACAACAATAGAAAATCCAAGAGAGTATCATTTAAAGTAGACTAAATTTTCTAAAATGTAAGACCTAATAGAAAAGCTACTTACGTTCAATAGTTCTCGAGATATAGCTTTTTAAAAAGCAACATTTATAAAAATGTTGTATGGAACGTACTGAATGATCAGTAGTTAGTGAAATTATTTTGAAAAATCTATATCTCAGGAACTATGTAACTTACAGATGTCTATTAGCACTCAAATGAAAGCTAGTTTAATGAGCTATAAATTAGTTTATGACGTTTATTTTCGTAGGAGAAATAGTTTTCATGATATATGATTTATAGTTGTTCGGACAACAAGTTTGATTTACGAAAAACCTCATTTCAGAAACCATTTGACGTACAGATGTCTGTCAGCACTCAAATTAAAACTAGTTAAATTTCATGTCATATTTCCTCTCATTTGTGTTTGTTGGAAAAAATTATGATTGTTGTGATACAGCAGTGCGCAAACCTTAAAATCACAAAAAAAAATGCGGGAAGAGGGGACGTGAAACCTCTATAGACATTTATTTATCCTATTTCAAATGACGTATAAATGATTTATTTAACTCGATTTGGAAAGACTGTTGAAATTTCGAAAAGCAATATAAATCGCGAAAAAAAATAGTGAAGAAGAGATTTCTAATTTGAGATCCCTAAAAGTCACTTTTCATCTTTTGGTTAATTCAACATAGAATTTTCAACCTTATAACTGAATTGGGTGGGTACGTAGAGGTACTCAAAACATTGAGACTAGGTTTCATGACGTCCTTACTAACCCTTGATTGTTATGATGACATAATTTTGTGGGTTTGGAGAATGCTATGTATATATCCTAGAAACCCCCCAAAATCGTGTTCTCAGAGTTGCTCTAATGAAATTTATACAGCTCTACCACCCTTTTCTAAAACCATAGGTACAGTGCGAAAACAGATTATTTTTGTGGAAAATATGACTAAAGTACTACAATAAATCTAATATAAATATATAGACATTATTTTATTTTATAATAACATCATATGAGCTAAATTGTTGTTATTTTAATTATTTAATGTTTTCCTACTAATCTAACTAAACTATAAAAGCTAAACTATAATATTAATTAGCTATTTAACTATATAAAATAATGATTTTTTTATTTCTTAATTGGAATTTATAAATACAGAAATATAAAGCTGTGTGATATTTAATTATTGAGAAAGATATATTTAAATGAATATAATATTTAAAAAGTATAACCAAAACATTATTAAAAATGTTATTATATATTTATGCGATTAACTAGAAACGTGGAAAAAATAAAGAGTTGACGATGTATTTAAGAGTTGTTTGTCATTTTCTTGAAATTATGAACTATATATCTAGTAAATGTTTATTGTATAGCATTGAACTTAAAAATAAAACTTTCTTGAATAAAACAAAGTGATTAGTATTTCATGCGTTACCCGTAGGGGGGCGCATTACACAAGTGACGTCCTATATAAACTCCTGTGACAGTGGACACAGTACAGTTCACAGTTGAACAACAATGGCATTCAACAAGGTATTCAATTGTGTTTTAGTTTTTTATTACCTGCAGTATGTTTTGCTTTTAGGGATTAAAGATTGTCTTTGTAGGTTATCGTACTTGCTGCTATGGTCGCCGTCGCTAAGGCGGGAGTCATCGCCGCTCCGGCGGTACCTGTCGCCCGGGCCGTTGCCGCACCCGTCGCTGTCGCCGAAGAGTACGACCCTTACCCGCAGTATGCCTATGCTTATGACATCCAGGACGCCCTCACCGGTGATTCCAAGAGCCAGCAGGAGACCCGTGAAGGTGACGTCGTCCAGGGCAGCTACTCCCTGATCGAACCCGATGGCAGCCGTCGTACCGTCGAGTACACCGCTGATCCAGTCAACGGATTCAACGCCGTCGTACACAAAGACTTTGGCGTTGTAGCCGCACCTGTCGCAGTAGCGCCCGCAAGGGTCGCAGCTCCCGTCGCAGTAGCGCCCGGAAGGGTCGCAGCTCCCGTCGCAGTAGCGCCCGCAAAGTTCGCCGCCCCCGTAGCAGCAGCGCCGGCAAGATTTGCTGCTCCAGCCGTAGCCCCTGCTGTTCCTGCCCCAGTCGTATACTCTAGATATGTGCTGTAAATAATGTTGTAATAAAATTGGTCCATTTCATTTACATACTTTGTCTTTATTTACCTATCAATTAAGTAAATAGTTTATTTAAATTATGTATTGCAGGATAGCCAATATACTGGTATATACTGCCGTCCCTAGTTACATGGTCCCATCAACAAAATTACAACTTTTTTTTTCAAATATTTGATGGCAGTGATTTCTATTGTATAATATTCATTAAGAGTTATTTCTTAAATATTGAAATTTAAGTTTTAAAAAAATTCTGAGACACAAAACCCTTTTAAAACTTAAAATTTTTGAAATAATCAAAATTCAATTTGACTAAGAAGAGGAGTCAATATAGGTTTGCTAATGTACTTATATAGGATTTACAATATACCAACAATTATAAATTTTACTAGTAAATTCCTAAACACATGCTAGAGAGCTTAACCCAATAGGAACTTAACCTAAAAGTGCAGATTTTTAAAAAAAAAATTATGTCGATTAATGAAGAAGTCCATTGGCTTCGCATCATGTTTCATGAAGTAGTTTGGTACTTTCGTTTCTTAATAAGTCTGATATCACTAAATGTTGACTGTGAATTATTTTTCATTTAATTAATTACGATTCAAATCAAATCGAGGCCAGTCTTGGAGAGTAATAGTGCACGCTATCATTTCTGTGGTTTAATTTTTGATCTTTACTCAGCTATATATGAAATATATAGGAAGGGGGAGTATTGCGATCGTGTAAAATTTCGAATTCGAGTTTGTTCCTTTTCATTACATGTTTCTTTTGGTATGAGCCATTAATCCTGCAGATTCCTAAGAAGCCATTTATGAAGTCCGTGTTGAACTCTTGAAGTTCGCTACTAATCGACACATAGTTGATTATCTGGTGTTCTGACATGGAGCGACACTGATTAGTGTTTAGCCATTAACGACGACACAGATTCCTATAAAAGATTTTGATCCATCACAATTCCAAATGACAGTAATTTTGGACTTTATGCTCGGCCTGTGAATGAAAGCATTTGGACCAACTAATGTCTTACTAGTGACCATTTGCACAGACGACCTTGCCACTACTCTTCATTAGTGCGCAAAGGTCATCTTGGGTTAGTGGAACACTTATCCTTCATTCACGCGTGAACATGTTTACTGCTTAACTGAATGTAAGTTGTTAAAAATTTGGTTTAGGCATTCGTTCAGTATTATAGAAAGATTACGTTATAAAATTTCTGATTTGCATGGTATGGTACATGACATACCAGGGTGTTTCTGAATTCTTTTTGAAATGTTACAAATGTTCCAACTAAATTTATAACTTCTACAATTTCAATAAATAAGGTAGAAGAGATAAAGGTTTTTGAGCTAGTAAATAAAATCATATATAAAATTATATTAGATGTCTATCAATTACATCAACTAACTGCATACAGCAAATATGAATTAACATTTCATTTACAAGGTTAGCCTCTTAAAAAAGTATGGTTCCCAGTTCTGAGTTCACTGTTTAGTCAGTTCGTAGATAAGCTAAATGGTTAGACGGTCATATATGGGTGGATAACTTTTTTTTGTAGGATATGGGAAGTGTTTATATAAATATATATTTGTAGTAATACTTAATTAACAATCATATAACATTAATATTGCAAGCTTGAGGTTTGGTTACTTTTTTTTTTAATATTTACTACAAGCTATGGAATGTTTGTGTTTTTGAAATTTTAACCACAAATTTTTTTTTTTTTATGGACGAAAAAATTAATTAATTATTTTTAAATTTGGGGAGTCTACGGAAATATATTATCTTTTGAATAGTCTCCATGTTAATTGCAGCCATACATTTAACCATATTTTTATCATATTTATGTTTTTACATTGAAGTTAATCCTGTTTTATACATGACTAGTGATATAGTTAAGCAACAGTGCAGATAATAATGCAATAAACCTTCGAATAGGTTTTCCTAAATGAATCTTGTATTCGAATTCCTAGATTCTTGTTCTTCTTTTCTCAGTTGACCTTTTGATTTAAACATTTTTGTATATATGATATGAACCATACTCCAATATATATATATATATATATATATATATATATATATAAGTTAAATGACGGCGGGCGTAAAACTTAAAAAAAAGAAAGTGATAAAGGGAATGAGAAACGGCACACTCAAGCACACTGAAATACTAACTTTATTTATCTAATGGTCCTTCTTATCTACATTTTGCTCCATGTTTACATCACAGAGATGGAACTAAGCCTGTCATCCCACTCTTTTAGACTTAACTTATATAACATATAGTCCAGCATTCTGCTTTGCCATGAATGTTAAACTTACTGGCACTTGATGACAAAATAATGCCGAAATAAACATTTTTCCCTAAATATTTTAACATATTTAGCATATTTTCCTTTATAATTTTCGTCGAGAATTGATCTTGGAGAGTTATAATAATTTTATGAGCCATTATATATTTCTCAGGAGGGTCTTCCATTTCAGCTATTGTGAAAAAATAAGAGATCAATGTTTTTACCACTTAGTGACTAATAACAATTATAGAATGAAAACTAATAAAAAACAGTATAACAAGAAATAGGGATGATAATTAAAAATAGCATAAAAAGTTAAGGTACATTTTGTACAAGAAAATAACAAACATTGGAAAAAAAAAAAAATAATAAAAAGAAAAAAAAATCATAAAAACCAATCGGCACTCTATGTATATTAATGTTAAATAAGTTAGAATTAAATAAAATAGAAATTAACATAATCAATAATGTGTGAAAGTTAACGTTAATGCTCGTAATAATGAGATTCATAATGAGTTGTAGATAGTTGACCGTAGATTAATTATTGGAGAAGATGGTTGGGGGATGCAGTCAGTAAGAAGAACATAAATAAACAAAAAAATATTTATTCATGCCGACGTTTTGACCTAAGTTTCAGGTCCTTCATCAGGAAACTTGTAGCAGGTAATACTGGTTAAAACTGTTTTAATTTCAGTAAGGTTCAGTTTTAACCAGTATTCTCTGCTACAAGCTCCCCGATGAAGACCTGAAACGTTGGCATGCATAAATAATTAAAATTTAATTATGTTATTTTTTCCTGACTGCATCCCTCCCCCGACCATCTTCTCTAATTAGTAATTATGAGAAATATGAAAAGTTTAATTAACATAAATAATGAAATGATAAATAAAGTTATATTAGCCAAAACTTCAAATGTTTAGTTTTAAAACTTCTAAAGACACTTCTGGCTAATAAAACTTCTTTATTTTTAAAACTTATATGTTTTTATGCTTCTCATTATATCGTTTATTTTCGCATTTTTCTTATTGTGTTAATTTTAATTTGTTCATTTATTACATAAAATACCTTTTGATTGTTATTAACCTTTATTTAACCTTTTTTTTATTGTTCTTTTAAAAATATTTTTAATTTTTGTTATGCTATTGTAAAATATTACTGTTCTAATATTATACATTATATTATTACTATTTTATATCTTCTTATTTTTTTGTTATTTATTATTACTTTTCATTCCGTTATCGTCGTTATCTCGTTTTGTCTTCGGTCTTGATGAAGCCCTGAAATTTTGACGACACATCGGTACCAATAAAAAAATATTAAGCTTAACTTATTTTGCACATTGCTACTCCAATGACAACAACGAACATTTTCTCCTCATATTGGATCTACGGTAAACCATAAATACATAATTAATAGAATGTAGATAAATACAAATTTAAGAACTTCAACACACTGAATTTTACAAAAACTTTTAGCCATTTTTGAAAATTTAACATTCTAGTTCATCACTAATTATGCAATTTGGACCGCTGTACGGCAGTAACCAAATCACTATGCCTCCTCTCTATTAAATGTTTAATTAAAGTGTATCTATATTATTCTTTAATGTATATTGCAATACCTATTTTTAATGTTCCGTGATCGTGAAATAGCAGGATTGCCGAACTTTCTTGGAATTTCGTTAACAGTGAAGACGTTACAAGCTGTGAATTTATAAGAAGGCCGGGTAATTTCTCTTCTAAAGAATGTCTTTGAGTTAAAACATCTGGTGAAATCCGAAAGAATTTCGTTTTTGGGTAATATTACTCTCACTCTTAACCTGAAGGACGTAATTGCACTATATTACAATTAGCACAAATAATTGAGAATTTATGTTTTTAAGCCAATCGCATTATCTGTGTAATTACATATGTATAAAATACAATGAGACAAGTTAAAATAAGGTAATTCAATATGGCGTACCACTTTATTCTAAGGGGTTTCGTAACCCTACTCTCCTTTTAAGCAAAAATGACTCTGTACTCCATATATAATAAGTGAAAGTAAAAAAAATAAGTGATAAAAATAATAGTTATACAATAAAAAACAAAATATGAATAGATAAATTAGAAATATATCTATAGAAAATAATACTTAATCGGTGTTATAAAAACTTATCAAACGGTAACAATATATTTTATTCACAATATAAAGAAAATTAAATTTATGTGAAAATAAAATAAATTTGACACACATTCCTACCCTTAATACAATCTTTACAGCTGTGGGAATTCCGAACCAAGCTTTGGAGCTCTCATGTGGAGGGTAAAGCAGGGTCCAAGAGATCCTAGTGTTTTTCTCCCAGCTGCGTCGCTTGGGAACTAGAGGGTTATATAAATTATTCGGAATATTTGTATAGCTAAATTACGCTTACGACTTTGAAATTTATTTGTGAAACTAATTTATCATTGAAATTACAAATAAATTAATTGAAATGTTTATTTAAAAAAAAATCAAGTAGCTTTTTTAAAAAAAAATAGTGACAAAAAAAGAATTTTCTTTAACCCATTTGTTATTCACGTAAAGTGATTGAACAAAACCAACCTTTTTTCAGTATTAATATCCCTCTAAATAAGGGATCTCCGAATAAGTTTTAATACTTACTATTCAAGAATAATGAATAAAGACGAATTATACGCATTTAAAAATTTAAAGTTTCTCAAGTCTAGTATGGACATCTTGAAAGATGAATTCTGGCCTTTTACCTTGTTCATAATTTTATATATTAAAAATTCATTCCATTTTTTCTACATAGAAGTATACATAGTATAAAAAATATACATTATTTTTGAGTTCCAAAGACACACCGCTGTTCAACTAAAATTTATTATATAAGACAATTAAAATTCAAAACCTTGACAAATTAGGAATTAAGTGCATTGAAAAGGGTTGCTGGGCCGTGGTGGGCGAAGAGTGGCCTCCCAATGAGCCAGGTTGCCCAACACACTGACCCACATGTGACGCGACCAATCACAATCCCTCGAATATTAAGTCTTCATTTAAAATTAGAACACTAGTTTGGGTTCGGATCACGGATCTGGCTCTCTCAACAATAGAAAAAACTCCCATTGAAAAGACTCTCTGCTATTGTACCAGAGCTTAATTGATCGTCTCTCTTAACTTGTTTAAAAAACTATTAAATTAGTATAGTGAAACCTTAGTCTGAAGTTTATTAATTTCGACACCTTCTCAACGGACACCCCTTTAACGAAGGTGAGCAATTTTCGCAACGGAGAGATAAATTTATGCAGTAAAATATTTAATTATTATATTAAATAAATAGTCGTATAACATTGAAAATTGTGAAAACCATATTTAATATTTTTATTTTATGATATAAATACATACACAAGGTTAAATTTACCTCGAAATTATTCTTTTTTAATTAAAAAAATCTTAATCCGTCATCACAACCAATAAATTATTTCAGATTTTAAATATAAATAATTAGTTTTAATCCTACAAGTTAAGTTCTAAAGGATTTTGTTTGTT
>NW_027110474.1:584672-585844 GCF_000696795.3 Halyomorpha halys
GATAGCAGAAAAAATTGAAACGGCACAACATAGATTTTGTACGATAGCAGAAACAATTGAAACGGCACAACATAGATTTTGTACGATAGCAGAAACAATCGAAACGGCACAACATAGATTTTGTACGATACCAGAAAAAATTGAAACGGCACAACATAGATTTTGTACGATAGCAGAAACAATTGAAACGGCTCAACATAGATTTTGTACGATAGCAGAAAAATTTTAAATACTACATATCAATAACAAAAAAAAAGTTTTCTTAGCTGAAAGTTAGAGTTATAAAGGCTAAAACCGCATATATTTTTAAATCAAGTTAGACCTTACGTAGGGAATGCAATCGGAAAAAGACTAATAGTGTAACCGAACCCATCTTAAAATTCTTATATGGTTGTGTTTTCTAATTTCAAATATGTTTTTGTGGACACCACTTCGTAACGGACAAATTCGTTGAACCTGTGGTAATTTATATTGATCTATCTGTATTTTTTGTGGTCTTAATAAAACCTTGCTCTGCAAAAATAGATTGTAACTTAAATGTGAACGTCAATAATTTGGAATAATGCTCTGCCACTGTAATCAGGAGTGCGGCAAGTGAATGTCACTTTCTCAAAACATTACAAAATAAAATTTAAATTAAAATAGCAAAACTATACATTGCATTCCAGCATTTACTTTTCACTGTTTTCTTCTTTTCATTGTTTTCTTTTTTCTCTGTTTTTTTTACTCTATATGTTCAACCACTCTAAGAATTATTTGCCGACAATTTCTTTTGGCTCGACAAAGGTGCCGAGGCAAAACAAAATTGAAAACCGGTGCTTTACGGTATCGTTTTATGAGGTCCTACTTTCTTAACTGGACAAATCACTACTTAGTCATCACATCTCAAAAATTAGTTCTTCCAACTTTCAGGTGATGATCATCTATGATGATTACTCAAAAGTGGAAAATCGTATTATTTTTTTTTTTTTTGTGCCAATTTCCTCCTAATTGCTTTACTTTGATAGTGGCAAATCTAACATTATAGGTACAGTTACAAACCAATTGAAAATGATTTTATCGCGCGTACAGTATCCTGGGAAGAATACTTCATTTATATTATAGAAATAATAAACAAATGGAGGAAAAATAATTGAAGGACTCCTGATATTACAATCAATAAAAATATATGT
>NW_027110474.1:587032-596366 GCF_000696795.3 Halyomorpha halys
GGGCTCCAAGTTGCTAACATTAACTGTTTAATTTTATAAATATTTAATAAAGATCATTGTTTATTTTTCAATTAATTATATTTATTTACATGAATGTTTTTGTTTGAATTTAAGGTGTGTACTTGATTTTAATGTCCAACTTCTACACAATGTCCGCAATCCAGTGGAAACGAAACGAAAATATTTTTAGGACGCATTTGCATTTCACATGTTTTCATGTCTTGTAAAATTAATTCAAATCGTCGGCTTACAAGTGAATCACATTTAGTCAAGATTTTATAGTTTTGAGATATTTGAGTTTTCAATTCTAAAATATTAATAAGATTAAACTCTAAAGAATTTATTAATATAATAAAAATCTGCTTATAAGAAATAAAATTTACTTCCATAACTTAAAAAAAAACAATAAAAACGAAAACTTCAATTTTCGTCTTTATATATTTCACATATAAATCAACGAAATCCTTATTGCATTATAATATGTCGAGATTAGTTGTCGAGAATTATCATAGAATTTACATCTATGGCTTTAAAAAGATAGCCCAAGAAGGATATTCATTCCTGTGCATGTCATTTATTAGATTTTGCTGCGAATTGTTAGAACACTGCACTTCAATATTTTATGTTTGTGCAGAAATTTTATGTCAACCTATTGATAAAAGTGTTTCACAGAACTTATGTTTTTGCAGAAATGTGTAAACAGTGGCGTTTCCGGGAACATTCGTCTTCCGTCCAGGATCGCCGGCCTGAGGGATGGAAAAATTTAATGAATGAGTTATATAATAAAGACGGGTTTATAGTTTTAGGGGATCCCTGGACTCACGCTTCCTCTCGGGCAGTACTCCATTCCTTTCAAATACACAACAGACATCTCGTCCCGTCCAAAGGGGGCCGCCACAATGTACAGGATACTAGAATATCGTATCATCCAGGGAGCCATAATATCCTATCATCCCAGGGCGCCAAAATATTTTATCTCCCAGGACCCTGCAACATCATATCACCCAGGGTCTCACAACATCCTATAACTCAGGGCACCACAATATCGCATTTCCCAGGGCGCCACAATATCATATCACCCTGGACCCAGCAACATTGTATCTCCCAGGGCGCCACAATATCATATCGCCCAGGGTCTCGCAACCTCGTATCACCCAGGGCACCACAATATCGTATTCTCAGAAATCCACAAGGTAAATTTTGCAAATATAGAAGAGATTTTAGTACAAGATGGCCGGCAAAAGTAGAGGCTGTATTTAAAAATCTTATCATTATAATTTAAGAAAATAATTGGAATGAAAGTCAGTTGATATTTTAAAGCTTACTTTTAAACTGGCCAACGAAAAAAAGAGAAAAATATTATTTGTTGTTATTTGGGGGAGGGGCATGGCAGTTAGCCTGTCTTTTATGTCCAAGTGGTTTTTACCGCTTCCTTTCCGAGATTTCATCAATGCTTTGTACGGAACTTTTTCAAAGAGACTGCTGAAAGATTTCACACTTTTGCTCGAATGAAAAATAGTGAACATCATTACTTCATTTTGGTAAACAGATAATTATAAAATTTTTGTTAAATTTTATGATGATAATCATTCAAGTCAATCGGAAAAGTTCATCTGCCCCGGAAAGGACGCAACATAAGATTAAAGTTACTGATTTACCGACTTCGGATAGGTCAAAGTTTTTGGTGAACATTACTTACGGACTTTAAAAGAACACTTACGTAAAAACGAGTTCGGGCTATCGTAACATCCGTTCTCAGCCTAAACTATAATTAAATTTTTACGAAGCATTTCGTAAAAGGCAACCTGGTATTTGTTTAAAGCTTGTTACCGCGAGAGGTCTCCATCTTTGGGTATATCTGATCATCCAATCATGTGATTACTATAATTATTAGATTATTTATGTTTTTTAAAGTAGGATTCACTTCGAATTGGAGGGTATTAAAATTAAACTTTATGTATTGGATGTTTTAATTCGTCTTTTTTTAACGATACATCTCAGTAGAATCTTTTCTACTTTCTCTAAAATGTATATTAAAAAATTAAGTGCCGTATTTTCGTATTTTTTATTCGGACAATGTCAATTCCAAACCATAACTTTACTACGATTTGTATATTTTATTTTTAATTACTAAAGCAACTGTTAAATGAAACAATATCTTTTTGTTTTCAAGTAATATGGTTTGTATTATATTTAAATTCTGAAAGTGAATAAAATTCTGAATATTGTGTTATTTGTAAAAATTGAAAAACTTAAGTTTTTTTTTGTTGTAATAATCCCCTTTCTAGTCGTTTCTGGTGGGGGGGGGAGGTGTACAGGTGACCAACCTATTGTAACCATGGTAGTGTTCAAGTTTTCATTTCGTTGGACCGCCGTAGAAATTAACAGGCCGGATTCGAACCAGCGCCTCTTCAGTCACGCCCCAGTTTAAGTTGATTCTTTAACTCCCTCGGCCACATACTGCCTAATTTAAGGTCATCAATTAAAATTGCCCAACTTGTCATACTGAACATTATCGACTAAGAATAAGATTGAGAATAATAATCCAATTTGTACCTTTATTTACCTCTATGGAATATATAGTAAGAGTAAGTATTAAATTTTAAAAAAAATTAAAATTAAAGTTTACGACGGAAATACATGTTGGAGGTCTCTTAATTCTAAATAGTCAAGTCTCACAAAATGGTTTGTGTTTGTATGTGAACAGCTTTTACACATTAATGAAGAGTTTTATTGAACTGAAATTACGTGATTTCACATTCCAGCAAAATATGGAAAATAGTTTTTCTACTGGACTCAATTAATTAAAAAATAATCTAGTTTAATCTGATTGAGTAACTTTAAGATATACAGAATACACTAATAAACACCACCTTTGAACTTTTCCCCCTATAAACTTGTAGTTTACTGAGAAAATAGCTTCTTCCCCTAAATAAATGTATTAACAGTAAGTAACGTCTGTTTATTTTATTTTTTCAATTTTCGTACTTTGTCAGGACTAAAGGGCAAACACTTTTGCTTCATATAGTCCTTATAATCGTACTCCTGACATCTTGAAACAGTCTTTATTTTATTTTGTCGAGCTATGGTTATGCCCCTAGTGGATTATCATACATTCAATATTTGATTATTTTGGTTTTTAAACCGAGAAAATAAAGTTTCTGTTTAGCATCTATTTACAAGCATCTCTTACACAATGATCCGATTTCGATAAGTGTATAATTAGTATGTATAGTATCAATAGGCTTCATTATGCATTAATATATTAGAAAGGAGAAATTTATGGATTCTACTGAATGAAGAAACCGTTTTGACGACACGATTCTTGCCTCAATCCGATCAGCTGCAGTAGGGCATGCACACAAATACACATGCAGCGGTCCTGCGGCAGGGCGTGGCTCCAGCAGACAAAGAATTGTGCAACTGGATGGCTGACCCCGTTTCACAATGGACTATGTTTATTCAGAGGAGGACTCGGACAGTGGTAGTAATCAGTTAGGGCTGGCTCCCGCGATGCTCCCCTCAGCATGCTAATGCCAATGGTGGTTCTTAGTCACTCATGTCTCCCATTCACTGCCTCCTCTGTCATGCAAATCGCTAGAAAATTCTTTAAAATATTTTCGATTCTTTTTCTGCATCCTAGCAATACCCAATTGTCCCTCTTTCTGTTGAAGTAATATTTTACTCAGTTAAACGGTTTTGTGTGTCACTAAATATAAATATTTGTATGAGTAAATCAATTATAATGTCCTGTACAATAAGTTTAGAGATATTAAAAACTACCCTTTATTAATTAATTAGATAATGTTTTGGACCCATTATTGGACTATTTTCAAATCTAATATCTGGTGTTAATAAACATGCTAATTTGTTTATATTCATTAATATATATCGGCAGTATTTTATGTTGTTAAGTCTAACCTTCTTACTTTAATGTTTATTATATGTACGGATATATAACACTTAGTAAATAGTGAGCGCTATTAATACTGTTTAAAATGTGTGAAATATATAGTTATAATATGGTAAACTCATAAAGAGAGGTATAATATTAAATTAAATAAATAAAGCATTTTAAGCCATTAAAAAAGTTTTTTTTATTGTTTGTTGCTTTTATAAATAAATATGTACAATTTGTAAAAATTTTGAGGTTGGAAAATGTTTAACCGTGATAGTAGGCGGGGGCGGCTTGGTAGGCGACTGCTGGGGCGTGGGCAACGACTGGAGCAACCCTAGCGATGGGGGCGGCGTACCTGGCGACTGGGGCAGCGTAGGCTGGAGCGACAACCTTAGCGGCTACTGGAGCAACAGCGACTGGAGCGGCGTGAGCACCGGCATCCTTGTGTACGACGGCGTTGAATCCGTTGACTGGATCAGCGGTGTACTCGACGGTACGACGGCTGCCGTCGGGTTCGATCAGGGAGTAGCTGCCCTGGACCACATCTCCGTCACGGCTCTCGTGCTGGCTCTTGGAGTCACCGGTGAGGGCGTCCTGGATGTCATAGGCGTAGCTGTACTGTGGGTGTGGGTCGTATTCGTCGACGGCGGCGTGAGCGACAGCTACTGGAGCGTGTGCAAGGACGGGGGCAGCACGGGCAACGGCGAGGGGGGCGGCGTAGGCAGGGGCGGCGTAGGCCCTGGCGGCGAGGGGTGCTCCTGGGGCGTAGACGGCTGGGGCGCCGATGATACCTGCCCTAGCTACGGCGACGAAAGCCGCGAGAACGACAACCTGAAAAAGAAACAGTTTTGTATAAGATGATGGTATATTCCATTACATTATACTTAGGTCCAGTTGAGACAGAACTGTATCTACCTTGTTGAATGCCATGACTGTTGCAAACTGTACTTGCTACCTGAGCTACTTGCAGTATATATAGCGTGACCCTTGTGTAAGGCACCCCCACACTTTCACAGGCACGCCCCACGACCTTGCCAAGGCTCTTCGCCGACCCAGTTCCACGCCCATCTCCGCTCCTTTTTCGTGTTCTCTAGGTTCGGCTGTTTCCTTCTATCGTGGTTTAGAAATTTTGATTTTTTTTTTTTAAAGTTAATGTTTTAATTTTTTTTTACTTTTTACCTAATGGCTTTAGCAACTTAACAATGTTATTATTAACTTCAGCCAGGTCTGTTGACTGTCAGAATTATAATGCTTGTCTGGCAGTATAACATAATGTACAACAATAAAAAAAATGTTACAATTATTTGCGTTAATGTGATAGTTGATAGCACTACTATCCAAAAATTACGTATCCACTAGATATCACATAAGCTTTGACTAGCTGCCATAAAAAAATCATTGTCAAGAATATCATTTAACATGTTTTCCATTCTACCCTAAAGGAGATTAAAAAACCTACTAGGTAATCTGTTGTAAATCCAGACAGAAAATACGGCAGGATAGTTGTTAATGTTTTAACAATTTTTCTTCCTAAATTTTTAAAATCATTTCATAGAATCATAAAATTATTCTCGTAGATGTCTATTATCCTGGTTTTGTAAAATTAGCAGAGTGGAGAAAAGTAGAGATTGGCTTCTTTTTCTTCTTAAAACAAAATTATATGTGATCTTCATATTATTTTTTAAAACTATTTTTATAGTGCAAGAATAGTCTATACGTAAGTTTAATATTTAAAATTTAAATTTCATTAATTCCATGTAAACAATATCATTCTTGTAGTAACATTATATTGTGAACAAGATTACTGAATATGAAGAAAGGGGGTTCATCATAATGTGCGAAACCATATTCAGGTTGATATTTTAAATTTGACATTGAAATTTAAATTTCAAAAGTTGAGTACAAACTAAATAATTTCTTTAGTGAACTTATCTAATTGTTTCGCCCCTAACTTTGAGTGTCATTGGTGTAATTGCAATTTAATAAAAATTAATTTATAAATATTGTGTGGATGAGTTCTATTTGCTTTATTAGTAATATCTAAATTTATATGAGAGGATGTAATACTGCATAATGAAATAAAAATATATGAAGTTTTACAATGAAGGTTATATTGCAATAATAGACAATTGCGTGAAATACTCGCGTTGGAAATTCAATTATCTCTAAAAATACGACTTCATTTAATGGACCTTAAAAAAAATTGTTTCTACACATTAATGTTAAAAATCTGCTGATATAACCTCATTTAAAAGTTAAAATATTCTCAGTTAGCATATAGAGTCAGTTCATTTAACATATTTTCCTATATGTCTATATGTGTAAAAATAAAGTTTTGAATAGTGTATTATTTCTTGTTCTAGCAAAAAATATTAGTAAAAATAAATTAAAGTTAATCTTAGTTTTTATATATTTTTTTTTTAACAAGTTAACATTTCTCCTTGCTTTAGTTAATACTTTGCCAAAAATCCACGGTTTGTTACTTATTGAACCGATTTAGTCCATCGCATCTTGAGTTGAGATACAAAATTATAAATCTGAAACCTATATTTGCTCATACTTGTCACAGCATAATCAATCCGATATTGAAAAAACAATTATAAGGTCGAAATTCAGAATCGGAAATAAGGTCAGCTGAGAGGGACCCTGAAAACCTTCCAAAAGGTAACCCCTCGTCCTTCGTATCTCCGTATCTTTATTTAATGGGCTTCTAAAAGACTAGACCGCCTGTCATATTTCTTTAATCAATTTCAATCAGTTCCACCTTAGTTACTGCAACGTGGGTTGGTGAGCTTAATCAGAGTTTAAAAACCAAGTGGCGGTAAAAGCGTAGCAGCGTTTGAACTCTTTAAGTTATCTACTAGATTAAGGAATTAATGGGTCAACTTAATGTTTTATGAAATCCAGATTGAATAAATTTACGTAAGTCAAATTTATAAAAAGTTACGCAAAGTTTTTTATATTTAGATGGAGATGGGCCGGATTACGGTCTAAAAACAAAAAAGGGTCCACTTTTTATTAATGGCCAACAATTCGACACAACTTCATTATAGCATTCATTATGGCTGTTGCAACTGCCGGAGTTGTATACTAATAAATTTTGGATTATTATAATTCTAATAATTACAGATTTATTACCTCAACTAATCACCATAACCCTCATAAAGACATGCAGTGAGGTTCGGAACATTGGAACTATTTTTACTTTCACTTACCTATATACGGAATATGTAGTAAGGAAAAGTATCACGATGGAGTAAAATTTCGAATCCGAATCTCGATATAAATACACGTATTGAGGCTCCCCGAATCCAAATAATCAATTCTTGCAAAAAGGTCTCTGTGTGTGAGCTCTAGCTCAAAAATTTTCAAAAAATCTTTCTTTAAGTACCTTAAATTTTGTTAAACATTAAAAGTAAAATTGTTTCAGTAATTTTGACTAATACACAAAATGTTCTACGTTTTGGCTAATACACCATCTTAGGGAACAAAAATTTCAATACCAAGTTTTATTGAAATATCCAACAGAAATTTTTGTTCCTGAGGATAGCCGAAACTTATATTATTTTGTTTAATTATTAAAATTATTGAAATAATTTGTTCTTTAAATTTTAAAGAAAATTGAAGGTACTTTAAATAAACATGTTTTTGAAAATTCTACATTTAATTTGTATTAAACTATTTAAATGAGTATAAAACTTATTGGCGAGAACCTGATAGCTGAGCGGGTTGGGGCGAGGGTCCAAGGGCGCTTGGTTCAGAAGGTTGCGGGTTCGATTCCCACCTGGGCTTGTCAATATTTATTTCTCGACCAACTCCAGAAATGAATCTTGACAATTCCCACTTTGGGGCTGTATAGATGCCCCAAATGTAGAGGACTTGAACAAAAAAAAAACAACTTAATATAGGCCTTAAATGAATTTTGTTTATTGGAAATATTAAATCATTATCCATTGTCAGCAATAATAAAAATCTATAAATAAAAAACTATGAAAGAATTTTATTACTAATAAAGAATAATTATGAAGAAATAGGGATCCCCATTCCCATTGTTATATATTTTTAAAATGTTCTATTCTCGGCAGGAACTAAATTGGTTCGTTATTCGCACCTCGAGAAATCCTAAAATACGAATTTTGATAGCAGTAGAAAAATAAAAATTAGTTGTTCGAAATTATCGCCTTCCAGGAAATGAAGGTTGTGTGATGTGCGAACTGCTCCAAATTTATTGTTTTTCTTCACTGAATCTCCTTCTAATTACTTTACTTTTTACTTTTGCAGGTTTTTTCCCTCAATAGGTTGCCTGGCTGTCAGACCGTCCCTCCACTTCTCTCTGTGTCGTCTCCTCAAGTCCCCTCCCAGCCATGTCCTCCTCCACGCAGTCCTTCCACCGGGTTCGGGTTATTCCTCTCCTCCGTCTTCCTAGTTGTTCCAATTGCAGAAGTCTCTCGCAGATCCATCCAGCATCCGCTGACCGTGCCCATACCATTGCAGCCTGCTCCTCCCAATCCTTTCCGAAACTCCTTCGGTCACCTAGCCCGCTCCAAATATCCTCATTACTGACTCTCTCCAGGTGGGTAATCCTCTGTTGTCTCCTCCAGAAATCCATCCCTGCTGCTTGTAGTTTGGAGTAGAGTCCTGGGTTAAGTGTATAGGTTTCTGCGGCGTAGTTAAGTGAGGGCTTAACAATACTTCTAAAAATTAGCCTTTTGTTGCCCGTTGAGATGACCGTATCCAGAGGACTGGGTGCAACATTCTAGTCAACCTTCTTGCCAGAAGACTCACCGTTCTCATCTATTGTCGACCACAGGTATTTGAAGGAGTCTACCTTCTTACGCGAACTTCCATTAATCTGAAGGTGTTTTTGCACTTTACTGGCTGGCATTCGGTATTTATCTGTAAACCCCAAAAGCTGTATTATTTTTTCAGGGCCTTCAGAGCTTCTTCCTGGCCATCTCTGCTATATGCGACCACTGTTTGATCGTCGGCAAAGAAAAGGGAGAACAGCATATGTCCGTTGATGTCAATGCCTTTCCCTTCCCATTGCGCGCTCCACCCCTTTACTGCCTGTTGTAAATAAATTTTAAACATGGTTGGGACATACTGCATCCCTGCTTAAGACCCTTGGAAGCAGAAGAAGGATCAGACAAGTAAGAGGCAAGATTCACTCTTTACTCTTCTTCTCTGTTTAGACTTCTCACTGCAATACTAATACCCGCAGTCCTTCTAATAATATATACTAATTTTTACATTTCATTTTGTTTACAAATTATTAAAAAAATATATGTACTATCTAGTATAATACAATTGAATGTACGAGTATTATTGGTTCAAATAATTATTGTCAATATTTATTTCTCGACCAACTCCAGAAATGAATCTTGACAATTCCCACTTTGGGGCTGTATAGATGCCCCAAATGTAGAGGACTTGAAC